>NC_042516.1:24634935-24884894 GCF_900963305.1 Echeneis naucrates
ACAATAACAACAACGATAACATCGACAATGAGAGCAGTGTTGTGCTGTTTGTTTTGTCTGTCTTGATGATAAATGTGATCATGTGACCTGATGAGTGAGATTTTACCCTCAATGTGATTCTGTCTAAGTTGTGACAGTTCCTGTTCCACTTCCTGTTTTTTTTGTGCAGTTTTACTTCCTCTTGTCACCCACCATTTTCCCACACGCACTTTTCTCTGCTTTCATATAAAGTTCTCCATATTTAGATCCTTTTCAGCTAGATTCAGCTAGACTGTCACTGTGACCACTGTGTGTTTGTGCGTTTGTGCATCTGGTTTTGCGCTCTGGATTTATGGATTTTGGTTTTTGTTCCTTTCTGCTGAAAGGGTTTGTTTGTTTCCACTTCCTTCCTGTGTTTGAACTGACAAGTAAACCTTTATTTTCGACCAACTTTCTTCTGTATCTGACTTTCAGTTTTGTTCAGCATTATTACCCACAATGCCTCTGTACTCACGCAGTGTGGGTGGAAGGGGAAGGTAGTAGGCAGTGGCGTCCTCTAGACGACTCAGCACGTCGTCCAGTCCTGACGTGGCAGATCGGCCCAGCTCAGAGTCCTGCAGCTGCTGCAGTGCTGCCCGGATACCGTCAGCCAGACGCTCCAGTTGGTCCAGAGCTCCGTCCACTCCGTCAACCACCCACAGCTGCACGTCGTCAAGGGTCAGGAGGACAGCATCCTTTAGGTGACCCACCACCTGTGGGACGTGGGGCAGGAGGCAGGGCACGAGGTGTGGCTGATACACACCTGAACTGCTTCACTGTAAATTGATGTTGAATTATTTGATGAGAACAAACCTCGTCTGTTGACTGGTTGAGGATGGGGAAGTTCTTCTCCAGGCGCTCGAGGCCGACCAGAGCGAAAGAGTTGGCCACTTCAACTGGGAGGACACACAGCAGTGATACGGCTCTCAACCTTAGCAGCATCATTTGCATTATCTGTATTAGCAGGGTTACTGTATTTTACTAATATAAACATAGCATTAGCAGCATGTTAGCTTTAAGCTTGAAGTGTCAGTACTGTCTGTAGTGTTACTGTAGTACAGTTATAGTGCTGTACTTATTTCCACCTACTCTGTGGCTCCAAGGTCTGGAAAAGGGGCGTGGCTTGTCTCATGGCCACATAGGAGATGCTGCGAATTCCAACCTCAGCTGCTCCTCCCATCAGCCCCAGCAGAGGGTAACGACCTTTGACCTCCGAATATGCTGAAATAACCGTCTGCACTGCCGAGCGAACCAGAGGGAGGCGGGAAACTCTGAGCATGGCACTGGTCTGAAAACATACAAGCGGCCATGTTAGATCTGCTGGAAGTCCCTCTTCAGGATCAATGTTACACTAAAGAGCAGGCCAGACCACGCCCCTTACCATCTAAACTCCACCCCCAAACCTCTCTAATTATTGGACATTAAATCCTGGTTGGTGCTAAAACCCACTTCGTTTAGCTCAGCGTAGCCGAGCCTGATCCGGACCAAAAGGTTTAATGAAGAATGTGAAGTGGACCGGACTCAGTCCTCTGCTCTGGACTCACCTCATGAGTTCGTCGATCTGACATTTCTCCTTCACCAAATCTGAGGGCAAACAAATAGAGACCATCTTCATCACTATCATCATCACAATCGTGATGATCTTCATCTTCATCATCATCATCCAACTCATGAGGATCAGCTGCTGTTGATCCATGAAGGCGTCAACTGTTCAGTTTCACCCAGCATGAAAATCAGTTTCTCCAGACCTCAGTCTGTCTGGGGGGTGATGATCCAGATCAGATTCACTCCTCAAAAACCAAAACCAATCACCAAGTTCACCAAGACCAGATCCTGTGGTTAACCCCCCAGGCAGGTGCTGGTCAGATGAGTCATTGATACCATGTGATATGTCAGGAGGTGATGATGATGATGAAGAATCACTTCATGTGGAATCAGGAGGAATCGCGCACACAAGTTACACTGTAAAAAATGATCACACAGAACTACGCCCAAAGGCCAGATGGGAAATCACCTGATGGCCTGGACTCTGGGACGCTTTAATTCGGACGCGGGACCTTTAGTTTCCCAACAGGAGATACTTCCTGTTCACAATCAGCATGAAATAAGGTTTATTTAAATCCATCAGATACTCCAGAACAACTTTATCATTTCCTGAACATTTAATTTTGCCTGACAAATATCCAAACGGATCAATAAGTGATCAATAGCCAGTTTGACTCATGATGCCACAGATACCAATCATCTCAGTTAGACTCACCCCATCAGAGACACTGAAGAGCAGAAGAAACAGCTCAGGGACGAAGATGATGAAGATGAAGACAGCTAATGTTCTGACTGCTCAAACGGCGCATTCACCGTTTTTTAGGTAGCGATCTGCAATCTGATTGGATGGAGCAACGAATGATGTCACAGCTGATCTGAACGAACACAAGTGTTTCCTTTTTGTTCATCTGTGAGTGACCAATCAATTAACACACACAAAAATAATTTTAAGTTGACCTTTGTGTCAAAGAAAGTTTTATAAACATACAGAATCACTCCACTTTTGTTGAAATGAAAAATATACTTTTCTCCTCAACATTTTACTGAGGACAAGTCAGTTCATGGCCTTTACTGACCTTTAGTGACCTTTAATGAGGTTTAGAGACCTGTAATGACCTTTAGTGACCTTTAATGAGGTTTAGAGACTTAGAATGACCTTTAGTGACCTGTGTGTCTGTTTTTGTTTCTGTCCCTGACCTGTTGGTCTGTTTCATCACTTCCTGTTGCTCCATGATTTGACGGACACAGTGGACTCTGTCAGAGGTGTCATGCCTTTTTCCATTTATTCTCATGTTCTGGTTTTCTCAGAAGTGACATGACGACTGCTCAGCCGCTGCCTGCTGCCTCCATGACAGACAGCTTTTTAGCAGTCGACTGGTCCCGCCCCCCCACAGACGCTGGATCCACATTTGGATTCACACTATCTCATGCCTTGAACCATCATAACCTACAAGCTCTCCTCTTCCTCTTCTTCATCTGTGAAATTGATTTTTCCCTCCACTGTGACGAGGCTGAGCTTTTCCAGGAACAACAAAGATGTGTCTAACCCTAACCCCACCAGCGTGGTGGGCGGCGGCCCCCAATCCTTCAGTGTCTGAAAGTGACTCTCATGTGACTGCAGTCATCAGAGACCAGGCTGAGACTCTGAGGCCTCATTCAGACCAGAAGCAGAATCACTGTGAACCACCAGCCACTTCCTCTCCACATAAAGGCGCCGTGAAGATCAGGACCTGATCTGCCTGGTTCAGACTGCTGATCCTGAGTTGGTCAGGATTTCACAGAAGCCATGACGGTATCTGAGTACTTCCGGTCCATGTGTCTCTGACATCACAAAACTCCTTTTACGTTCAGATGTGAAGCTGCAATTCGAAAGTTCAACATGAGTGATGACCTGAAGTGTCTCATGATGTCACATGTTCACCTGTAAGACCTCAAAACTCCTGACTCAGATGACCAAGCAGCAGTAAGTAGAGACTTCCTGACTTTCAGGGGCGGAACAAACATCACGGACCATGAAGTGAGGCTGGAATCAGGTGAGGACCAGGTCTAGAGATCAGGTCTGAGGTTGCGGTGGTTCGCTGGATCAGGACCAAAGTTCCTGCGTTCGACTCCAGATGTTTGATCAGTAAACACTCAGTGCTCACTTTATTAGGGACACATGCGGTGTCTGCTGGTGAGAGTATTTGGAACTCTGGTTTGGGGTACCTAATAAAGTGGAAACATGAACACAGATGAAGGAGACGCCGGCGTCAGGGCTAATTTGTTTTTATTTGCACGTCCAATGAGTGTTAACAAACCAACACAGAGGTTAGCATCCAGGGAAACAGCAGGGGCGCTCACACACACTAAAGCTCCAGGACATCGGACAGGAGGGAACCAGCAAACAGCTTCACATCTGTACAAATCTACAGCTCCGCCCATAGTCTGAGGCGTTTCCTGTCAGCTGGGACTTAACTGAGCTTCAGGACTAAAAGGCGCCACCAGCTGGTCGGAGGAGAGTCCAGTGCAGACCAGATCAATGAGTAGAAACAGGAACTCCAGAATGGAAATGTACAAAATGACAGAGTAAGAGGGAGCGGACGTGGATGGAGAGGAGGAAGAGCAGGAGGAAGCAGGAAGCAGAGGAGGGGGTGCTGTGGTTTGTCATGAGTCTCGTTACATTTTTTTTCAGCATCACAACTTTAATCTGAACAAACTTTTTTTAAAAAGAAGTGAAGTCACAAGGGCTGATCCAGTTCTATCTGATGAGCCTGATGTGATGTCATGTGACCAGAAGGTGACTGACAAGTACCAACACAGTGAGCCCACAGCAGGTCAGTTTCAGGTTCTGTATTCAGACACAGCTTTAAAACCAGCTAGTAGGATTTCTGGATCTTTGTGATGTCACAAAAAACAGGCCCCACCCACCTGAATCATCCAACCTTACAGGATTTGGCTTTTTCATTCATGATGGATCAGTCAGAAAACTGTCAGCCAATCAGCGGAGGGGATCTCATCCCCTCCGCTGATTGGCATACTCAGAGATGTTAAACTACAGAGATTTTTTTTATATGTCTTCTTATAGATGTCAAGCCTTCAAAATAAAAGACTGGAGAATTTATACACGAACTTCCTGAAAGGCGTGATGATGTCACGACCCTGAAGTGAATTAGCTTCGAGCTGAACGTGGCTTTGGATTGACTGATGTCTCTCAGGGCGGAGCTTCACTCCACAGCCAGCAGAGGCTGATGATGATGATGGTGATGACATCACAGCTCCTCAGGTGTTTTAGTTAATGGAACATCAGAGGAAACTCATTCATGTTACAAACACATTTTTTACAGTCTCTCAGTCTGCTGGATTATTAACATCTACGGTGCCTTCAATCAGGATTCAGGTCCACATCCTCCTCCTCCAGGACCAGGATGAAGGCAGCGTAGCTGGACGTCACACTGCAGGCGGTGGACTATGAGGACCAGGACCTGGAGGACTGGGTCTCTGGTCCCAGATATATATCAGCGTTGAGTTCACACATGCGATGAGCTGCATGACGACAACAGCGAGGGCTATTAATTTTTTCACGTCCATCTCCGCAGACGGGGACAGACAGCAGGGACACAGGAGCTGATGACGCTCTGAAATAAAGTCTGTTAGAGCTGCAGAGCTGGTAGAGAGAGGTAACAGAGACAGAGAGAGAGAGAGTTTAACTATGACACAACTCTGCATGTGTGTGTGTTTTTGTCAGTGTGGGTGTGTTGTGTGTCAGTGTGTGTGTGTTGTGTGTCAGTGGATGCGCTGAACACTGAGTCTTTTTCCCAGTGGGGTCACTGGAGGAGTTCCAGCCGGCTGGTGGTCTCAGCTGGTTCCTGCTGGTCCTCCTTCAGTACTCGCTCAGGTTGTGCCACTTGGAGATCTGCCGGCGGGGGTTTTCGCAGACCTCCCTCCAATGGGACGCTCCGGAGGGGGCGGGGCTGTGCAGGCCGAGCAGCAGGCGGCCCAGCACCTCGTTCTTGGTGGTCCGGTCGAAGTCCACCACCAGGAACTCCACGGAGATCTCAGGCAGCAGCTCAGGTGGGATGTCGTAGATGAAGGACTCGTTGAAGACTGGGTTCAGCGTGCACTTCTTCACGTGGGTCTTCTTCTTGGCGATGCGCTTGCGTCCGTAGAAGACGTTCACCTTCACATAGGGATCTGATGGCACAACAGGGGTCATGTGAGTTCAATAGGATCCCCATGACAAGGCTGCTGATCAGGTTTGTCCTGGACGTGGTTCAGACTCGTGTGACCGGAACAGGACCAGGACTGAGCTTCAAGGGAGACCAGCTTAACCCTTTAACACTGAAGAGTCCTATTGTCCACCTGGACTCTTATTTTGAACCATAAACGGTCCACAAAGTGTCCAGTCATTGCTTTGGCCCATTTTTCCAGAACACTTAGTACAGTATGTAGAAAGAATTAACCACAAAGGAGCGGATTTGCCGACATTTGGTAAAAGTAAGAGTGAAATGACCGTAATGATCTGATACCAACTGTGAAGCACGGCTTCTCAGCTTTCAGAAACTGCTAGAATTTCTCTGACAGAGCAAATATTCATCTTACGGTAATTTGAATTGTTGATATGCGAACGTGTCAGCACGCTCAGTGTAAAAAGGGTTAAAGACCAAATCTACAGGATTCGGTCACAGATCACAGAACCTGGTTCAGATTGATCTTGTCCCACCTCCAGGTCTCAACCTGGTGGTCTGATCTGGACATTCATGCTCTCCAAAAGCTAAACTATGTGGCCAAAAGTATGTGGACATGTGCACGTGTACTTGTGTATCATGTGACTCTAACAGGCTCCGTTCTCCTGGACTCAGTCAGACCAGAACCGGACCTGCTGGTCTCCAGGTGCACTCACTTGCTGACAGGCCAGTGATGTCCATCTTGGGGAGATGGCGAGCTTTCAGGACAACCACGCTAAGGCGGTGAGACACGGGCTGGTAGGACAGAGACGCCAGCAGCTCCCCACGACTCTCACACTGAAACAGACACAATCGGTTTTCCACACTGGACCAAAACCAGAACCAGAACCAGTGTCACAGTTTACTGGAGTCAGCTGATCAGTGATGATATGTTGATCTGTTCTTTCGATGTAAGTGATGACATAAATATTGGGATTGTTTTATTTTCAGAGGACGACACAACAGTGAGACTGTCCCTGGATCAGGTCTGAGGTCACATCAGTCGGTCGCCATGGTGACCACAGCTGTAAGCCACAACACGCACACACACACAGAGGAAACAGACTCACTCTGTTCATGCTCAGGTGTTGTTGTTTGGTTTGGAAGCTGACGGTCAGCTGAATCCTTCACACAACAGAATAAACCT
The DNA here is from genome assembly GCF_900963305.1 of Echeneis naucrates. Classification (NCBI taxonomy): domain Eukaryota; kingdom Metazoa; phylum Chordata; class Actinopteri; order Carangiformes; family Echeneidae; genus Echeneis; species Echeneis naucrates. The sequence continues at coordinate 24,641,848 of NC_042516.1, forward strand.
GGACCCTGGAGGTCCACCGACACTCACCTGCATGTTCCGCTTGGTGATTTGCTGGCTCAGGTGAACTCTGCCTGTGCTTGGGTCCACGCCCTTCAGCGGCACCACTGCCTCCCCAATGACATCATCTCGGGCGAAGCGGTCAAAGCTCAGAACTAGGAAGTGCAGAGTGAGCTCCGGCAGCGAGCTGTAGGCCACGCCGTAGAAGGTGAAGGTCTCGTCGAACAGAGGGTCCAGGGTCTTCCTCAGCACCCGGGTCTTGACACGGTGCTTCTTCTCGGGCAGGATAGTCATCTTGACGTAGGGGTCGGAGCTGCCTGCCTGCTCATCCATGGCGGGGAGGCCCCGGGCCCCGACGATGGTCACAACCAGGGCTTTCTTTGGGAAATTGTAGTCAACAGTGAGGCTGATGGTGCCCAGGCTGGGCTCTGGCTCGGGGTCCGAGGAGGCGGGGGTGAAGGGAGACACCGTCTTGCTGCTGGTCTGGCTGCTACTGGCTGAGCTGCTGTCGAGGCAGCAATAGTCGGCGCGGACTGGCAGCGCCCGCTCCAGCCGGGCCTGGCTGTGGGCGGGTCCGGCTCCAGCAGGAGGAACCAGGTGACTCATTTGCAGCTGCCCCGGCACATCCAGGATGTTGTTCTCAGCATCCACCAGCACCATGCCCCTCCCTGTGGCAGGGGCAGCGGCGCAGCCTCGCTCTCCCTCACGGTCGGCGCGGTCTGTGCGTCGGATTCCGCGCACAATCCTTTTGCTGCTGCTGAGGGATTCTGGGTAAATGCTGATGCCCTTCAGCATGTGGATGAACTTGTAGGGTGGGTCCTCGGCGTCACAGTAGCGGTCACCATGCAGCTTGTAGCGCCCGGACACACGCAGGTAACGGCGTTGACAGAAGGACCAGAGCAGGACCAGGACCACCACCACTAGAACCAGAACACCAGCGCCCAGGAAGCCCGCCAGCACTGGAGACATGGCTGAGAGAGAGGGCAGAGGTCAGATAGATGACTGCCATGGAAACCAAGTCACACTGATCAGCTTAGCCACAAAAATCAATAAGACTGATCTGAATTCAAACACCCGCCTACCTCAACCTCTGATTGGCTTGGCATGAAATTTGACTCTACCTTCACCAATCGTCATCATTTCTGTGACTGTCTCACTAACCAAAGAAGAAGAGTAAAAAAGTCTCTCGGCGCAGAGATCTTGTTGGTCTGATGAAAAAAACAGCTTCAGTCACAGTAACAGTGATGGTGTTATCACGATGAGAAGAGTAAACATTTAGATTATTCGTTACTTTTTTCAGTAACGAGTAATCTAATTGATTAGTAACGCTGTTACTCCCATCACTGGATGTCACAGGGTCCTGTAGTCTGGTGTACTGATATTAATTCACAGATGCCTCCATTTCCCACAATGCAACTGGACAGAATTATTCACAAACCTTTAGCTAAAGGGTATGGAGGTCTCGTGTGAGTCACTGTTATGACACCAACAGTGATGTCATAACACCGTGACATAATTAACAACATCATGTACAAACAGCGATGTCAATGCATTGCTCTCTCAGAGAGGTCTTTGTCTTCTGTGTACAGAGGACACTGTTGTCCTGATCCACACACACACACACACACAGGCTTAGGCTGGACTGCCCATGAACAGCTTCATTATTATTAATATTATTGATCAATAACTGATCATAGCTGACGTCTGGTTACTGTCATGTGACACAGACGCAATTGATCAACAACTGATCAAACACTAACAACAAACAACAAAACAGCAGCTCACAAACAGGAAGTCACAATCAAACTCCCACAATCCTCCTCCCTGTTTTCACCACTTCTTTCAGGCTGCAGCCGATGAGCTCATGTTTTGGAAAGAGCTGAAAGCAGCAGAGCTCACTGCCTAGCACACACACACACACACACACACACCACACACACACACACACACACACCACACATTCTGCGCTGGTTAGGCCTCACTCTGACAGCTTGATCTGATTGGTTGGATCTGTGCCAATGGGACATGTTTGAGGATGTTCAGCAGGACCAATCGCCGATCAGCTGATCAGATCAATGGGCAAATGGTTCAAATAAATTCCTCCTTCAGATTATTCTGCTCCAGATGTTTCCCTTGTTGCTATTGATTAATGAGACCAGAACTATCATTCAACATTAATGTTCGTTTCCTGATCAGTCCGGCTCAAATATTTTCAATTATCAGAATTATTGCTGACTCATTTTCTTTTGAGAAATCAATACATTGACAGGTGGATCTGAAAGAGCAGCTGACAACAGAAAGGTTTGCAGGAAAACATATCACCAATCAGTTATCGGTACTGATCCATTGATCCACTGAGCAGTCATGGAGCCTTTTCTGGTCCTCTTATTAGTGAGTGAACTCCGTCCCTGTTTGGGTGGTTTTCTGGAGGCGTTCCTCTAAATGACACAGAACCAGAAGGTGTATTCTGAACACCATTTCAGATGACTGACTGGAATCTTCTGGATCGGATTACTGATCAGTATCTGAGCTCAGTTTTTTTCAGGGTTCAGTTTTACCCGGCGCCGGGTACAGACATGACGTCACCCGGTGCCCAGCCCGACTGGCGTGCGCACGCGCACGGGGAACGCGAGCACGCCCTGTTTAGCGCGTCTTATATTTTTATACATGATGTAATGCTGCTGCGTTTCCCTCCATTTCCTCTTTGTCCGAAATCACCCATTAGAATATCGATACCTGGAACCTTAATGATCGACTCCTGATCAGTTCCGGTCAAATGTTCTCATTTAAACGGTGATCGATGACACACATTCTAAACGTTAAATCGAATAAAACGGAGAATGACATTAAAAACAGGAGGAACAGCGGGAGATGCTCGGTGACCCGGATCCGGGTTCGGTCCACACGATGGAGACCGACCGGGATCGGGGCCCAGTGTCCGGGACTCGGTCCCGGCTTCGGGCCCGGGGCCCGGACGCGGCCTCGTCGCTCACCGTAGGCGGGTCCCAGCTCGATGATATCCGCCATTTTGTGATTGAGGGCAGCGGGATGGAGCGCGCGTAGACGGAGAGGACACCGACCGTCTTCACATCCGGAGACACCGAGAGCTCGGTGGGGGGGGGGGGGGGGGGGGGGACTTCACCGACGACCAGCCGCTGCTCCGGGGGGTAGAGCCTGCATATGTCCGCCCAAGGGCCGAGCTGTCCGGGAGTCGGAGTCCGAGACGGTCGGTGCGCAGTGATGCTCCGGGAGGATACAGGGAGTCTGCGCGGAGCGGCCGGAGATGAGGCGGCCAAAGCTGCTCTGTAGAGGAGGATGATCCACTGCGACCTGAAAACTGGAACAGGACGTCATCTGAAAACAGGAATGTCATCGGAAAACAGGAACGTCATCTGAAATCAGGAACGTCATCAGAAATCCAGAACGTCATCTGAAAACAGGAACGTCATCAGAAAACAGGAACGTCATCTCACAGACTGGCCCACCCAATCAGGACAGAGAACAGAGCAGGTCAGCTCCACCTTCTCTTCCAAAGGTTTCTACTCTGACCACGTCCCAACAAAAAACTTTTTGTTGTTGTTTCTTTTTGTTTTGTGTAGTTCACTTTGTTAATTTCTTCACTTTAGCATCTGAGTTCTCCTCAACAGCCTAATTTGGTTAATTTTATCAGCGGGCTGTGACAAACCTCCCTCCTTCATATCAAAATACTCAGTTTCTTTATATTTTTATATCTTGTGTATTATTTTTTATTTCTATTTTTACCTTTTCCCCAGCTTTATATTTCATGTTATTCTTGTTTTGTCTCTTTTTTTGTTGTGTTGTGGATCAATTTGCTGACTGACTAGTAAATGAATAAAAATAATAATTTATCTGCAGTCTCCAGAAATGCGAGCAGAGTGAGACATCGTCATGTCATCCTCTCCGGAAGACTGGTCCTCATGTGAGGCCCCGCCCCCTGTGCTGCATCATCACGGTGTTAGATAATAAATAGGAACTGGACATTTATGAACTTCAATGTTTATTGTGTGAGAGAAACAAGCATCAGGACTGATGTGGTGAGGATCAGGCCCAGTATGTAGGGGCCTCGGGCCCCTGGGTCTAGATTATAATCTCATTAACATTCAGAATGTCAGAACATGAAACCATCAGACTTTTTAAATGTGGGACGATAGTGGGCATCTGCGGTCGACCTCAGACCTCTGGAGGAGCAGCCTTATTTGGAGGAAAATGCCTTCAGGACGGAAGTGATGAAACCTGGGGGTTTGGAGAAGTAGCATTGAAGAAGTGAGACTCTGGATCAAGTGACTGATATGCTCAGAAAAGAAAGGGAAGCTCTCACAGGGTTGCCCAGAGGGCGGTTGTCTGTCATCAGGTTCCTGAGACCAGAACCCTGTCCTGGACCCAGAGACCAACAGGAAACAGAGGATGGCAGTTTATAAAAAGATTGTTGGGACCTTCATGGTGCTTTTTGCAGGTAAGTCTCGTTTATTGCATTGTGAAGAAAAAAGAAAACATCTGTATCAGGTTTGGAGCATCCAGTCACTGACCTGTGGTTACCCAGAATCCATTGATATGAAGTTAAGGTCAAACTAAGATGTTGTGTCTGTCATATGAAGACCTGAGTCCAGACCGCAGAGCGTCCCTATGCCTGGTCCAGGAGGAAGAATATTCCTCCTTCACTTCACTGACACTGTGTTCAACTTTTCTGCAGTTATCCTGGTTTACACAGCGTGTTGATTATTAACTTGGTTGACTCTCTTCAATCAAATGTTAGGTGCTTTGGGTCAAACGGTGAACTACCCACCTCCTGTCTGTGCTGTGACGGGGTCAACCATCACACTTCCTTGCACCTTCAAACCATTACAGTCTGTCATCGTGGATGGAGGAGAACTTCAACTGAATGTCCTCAGAGTCCTTTGGTGTCAGGATCACCCGATCTGTCAAAAAACCACGCCATCTGTGGTCGACAGCTCCAATCAGACCAACCTGCCCATCGACCCTCGATACAGTTACCTGGGAGACAAGACAGGAAACTGTTCTTTACAGATCAGAAACCTGAAGGACAAAGATCAGGGGAAGTTCCGCTTCAGAATGGAGATGAATAATGACAGAGGACATTTCACAGGAAAGAAAGGAGTGATTGTTACAGTTGTAGGTAAAAAAAACCCTATAATCTCTCTCACTTCTTTATTCATCTGCAATTTCTCATTTACCATCTAGAACCCGTAATCATGTATTGTCATTATTATTTATTTTAATTTATCATCTGTAACCTATAACCTTTATCTATAATCTATCATTTATAATGTATAATCTGTAATTTATAACCAAACAGATAATCTAATATTTGAGATCTGATCTTATAGGTAGTCAACCTGTAATTTTTGATCTATAATCTATAACTGATGAGCTGTGATCTATAATCTGTGCTCTATGATTGAATGGCCCTCAGATACGAGTCCTCTGAGGATTATCCTCTCTGGGGGAGATGGAGTGATGTCAGAAGGTCAGTCTGTCAAACTTCTCTGCTCCTCCAACTGTAGCATCAACCAGCTGGAGCTCATGTGGTTCAGAGATGGCCACACCCTCTCAGAGTCTGGCCCCGCCCTCCAATTCCATCACCTCACTGCTGAGGATTCTGGGAACTACACCTGCGGCCTGAAGAGGGACCTGAAGGCCCGGTCCGAGCCGCATCAGCTACAAGTGGAGCCTGTGAGGACAGGTTGGTAGTTTGATTTTATCCGGTCATGTGATATGGGTTCAGGTCTGATGCAGGGCCATGATCGTAAAACTGGCCCTGTGATTGGTGGCCTGGGTGCAGGTGAGAAAGAACCCGGTAAGGACTCCAACTGTAACGGCTCAGCTCCGGTAGACCAGGCTCAGAATCTGAAAAGTAAACATATGGTCTGAGCTGTGCTGTGGTCTCTTCTTGCAGGTGGAATGATGTCTCTGCAGCTTCTCTCCATCCCCGTGGTTCTGTGTGTTTCTGCTCTGATGGTCTTCATCATCATAAGGTCCTTTAATTCTTCTGATTATTTCTATAGCGACTATCCTGTCCTCCTTTAGTCGTTCATGGTGAGGTGGGAGACTGTTTTCCTACGCGCTCTCTATTGAAACAATGTCCATACGTTTCCACTTTTGGGTGATGTTCCCGTTTATTGATCAGAAAAAAAAAAAAAGATAAGTTATTATACGGATGCAAAAATAAATAACGTTGGGATAATGATGAAAACCAAACAAAAGAAACCGGCTGCGTGAGCGGTAAAAACCGCATGACCTTCCACCTCCAAACTCCTCCTCCATCACCAGCACCCGTGCTTATATAGAAAAATGGTATACTGCCCCCTGTGAAGACCTGACCCAACACCCGAAGACAGACAAATAAACAAATGTGGCTCCTACACACCGGCTCCTAATTGTGACAATAGAACAATTATATCAAAGCAAAGAAGAAGGAGTCACAAAACAATCTAATCTTCTGTCTTCTTTCTTCTGAGTCAAGATCCTCCAACACATGACTCAATGTCAGGTCCTGACCTTTAGACCGCTTCTTGAAGCAAAAAGAGCTTGGATATGGGCCGCTCCACATACCCTGTTTTTGTCTTCAACTGTACTGAACGTACAAGTCCCCTTTTGTCTGGGTAAGTCTTTGTTACTCTTCCCATAATCCATGAACCACAAGGAGCTGTTTGATCCATGACAACAACAATATCTCCAATCATGAAACTCCTCCGAGGCTTCATCCATTTTTGCCGTTCCTGCAGCAGTGGTAAGTATTCAGGTATCCACCTCTTCCAAAACAGATCTGAAAGGTATTGAACCTGTTTCCATCTTCTCTTGATGTACACATCATCCTTTTGAAAGAGGGAGCAAGAGTGGGTTTACCTTTGAGCAAAAGGATGTGATTTGGAGTGAGAGCTTCCAAGTCATTGACATCATCAGAGACCTTGGTAAGGGGACGGTCATTGAGGATGGCCTCCACTTCACACAAAATAGTATGAAGACTTTCATCGTTCAAAGATTGTTGTCGCAGAACAGAAAACAAGACCTTTCTGACCATCCTGATGAGTCGCTCCCACACGCCGCCATGATGGGATGCAGCAGGGTGTTGAACCTCCAATCAATGCCCTTCTGCAGGAGAGCGCCTTCAATCTTGCTGTGATCTATGGCAGCTAAGGCTTCTCTTAACTCTCGCTCTGCTCCAACAAAATTCATGCCATTGTCTGACCTCAAACTGCACACTTGACCTCTGCGACACACATGGCGTTAATACAGGAGTCTGTGTCTAAAGAATATGCAACCTCCAAATGTACAGCTCTGCTTGCCATGCAGGTGAATATTACTCCATACCTTTTGACCACAGCACGTCCTCTCTTGACCTGAATGGGCCCGAAGTAGTCCACTCCTACTTGGGTGAAAGGGGGCAGGTCTGGAATAGTTCTCTCCCTTGGCATGTCAGCCATTTTCTGCTCACTTGGTTGTCCTTGATGCCGTCGACAGGCCACACATTATTTTTCGACAGGCACAGTTAGCATTTGTGATCCAGTATTTTCATCTCAAGGTTGAGAGCATATGATTTCTTCCAGCATGGCCAAGTTGTTGATGAACATATTGCAGAATGAGATTGGATACATGATGACCTTTGCACAGTATTACAGGATGTTTCAGCTCCTCAGGTAAAGCTGACCTACTGAGCCTTCCTCCCACTCTCAACAAACCATCCTGCAACACCGGATCCAGTCTGTAAATATCACTGGTTTTCTTTACACCTGCTCCTCCACTCTCCAAAGAAGTGATGTCTTCCCTGTATGTTACCCGTTGACTGAAGGAAATAATGGCTGATTCTTCTCTGGAGAAGTCACTCACAAAAAGCAATTGACTTTTGACAGCATGTCTAGCCTTTCTCATCTGCTCTTCAACTGACTGCATAGGTGAGCCAGCAAAAGATGCAACCAGCTCCTTCCTTTTCCTCTTTAGCTCCTGGAGAATAGTCTTGAGCCTAAGAAACCAGGCCACTGAGGTCTTGAGCTTAATCCACCCTGAAAAATGATGGATAAGCTTTATAGTGACCTCCTCAGAGTCAGAGATGATGACATTTGCCCTTACGTCTCTTTTCACCTCTGGATCCTCTGCGGAAATGGGCTGTGGAGCATGCCAGGAAATTATCCACAGACAAACCTCTGGATGCTTCATCAGCAGGATTGCTCTTTGAGCTGACATACCTCCACTGAACCACGTTTGTTGCTTCCCTTATAGAGGCCACTCTATTTGCCACAAAGGTGTGAAATCTTTTGGTCTCACTATTGATGTACTTCAGCACAGTCTGACTGTCGGTCCAGAAGCATGACTCCTCCAACTGTAATGACAGTTCCTTCCTAAGCAGGTTGTCCATTTTAACTGCAAGCACGGCAGCAGTAAGCTCAAGGCGAGGTATCGTTGTTTGTTTTAATGGTGCAACTCTAGCTTTGCCCAACATGAATGCAATATGTATCCCTTTATCCTGGTTCTCCAGCCTCAGGTAGGACACTGTGCCATAACCATGGTCGCTAGCATCTGCAAAGTGATGCAACTGTGCATGTGTATGTTCCCAAAGTCTTTGGTTTGATACAGCGATCCACCTTAAACTCTACCACCTTCTCCAGGTCCATTAGCCATTCTGTCCATTGTTGCGAGAAGGTGGGTGGTACAGGATCATCCCAGGACATGTTTTTCCGACACATTTCTTGCAACAGCATCTTTGGTAGCAAGGTGAGTGGTGACAAAAAACCCAGTGGGTCATAGATGGAACTGACCATTGAAAGAGTACCTCTTCTGGTATGCGGTCTCTTTTCCACTGTAGGCTTGAATATAAATGTGTCACTCTCAGCACACCAACTCAACCCAAGCGCTGTCTCCACTGGCAAGTTGTCCTGCTCCAAGCGCAGCTGCCTGGCTGTTTTGGAACGCTTTGCCACTGGAATAAATGACAACACCTTTCGACTGTTGCTGGTCCACTTTACCAGCTGAAAACCTCCCTTTGCACATAGGTCAGCAAGATCAGCAACCAACTGCTGTGCATCCTCTTCTGTGGGCAGGGATTTCAAACAATCATCCACATAAAAGTTTTTATAAATGGTGTCAGTTACTTCCACTTTAAAGTCATCCTTATTGTCCGTTGCAGTCCTCCTCAAAGCATAGTTAGCACAACTTGGTGACGAAACTGCTCCAAAGATGTGCACTCTCATTCTATGTTCCACTGGACTCTGTGACGTGTCTCCTTTCGGCCACCAGAGGAAGCGAAGAAAGTTCACATGCCTCTCTGACACCCTCACCTGGTGGAACATAGCTTTGACATCAGTCATCAGAGCAGTTTTCCTGCCTGAATCTTATTAAGACACCCAAGAGAGAATTTGTGAGGTCAGGTCATAACAGGTTGAGAGCAGACAGAAAAACAAAGTTTTAATAAAGTTTTGTTTTGATGAAGCAGCAGGAGGATTGTTGTGATACTTAGCATGCTAGTTTGTGAAAGCTAAAGCTGCAGGATAAACTCATTTCTGTTAGAAAAGAATAAAGTTTTATAAATGTCAAATTTATACAGAAAATACATAACCTGGTTGAACACAAATTTTGTGTTTGATAATGGTGAAGAAACCTTTTTGGATGATTACCATCATCATCTCTTTGTTGGATTTGCAGGATATGTTCATCTAAAAGCAGAAAAGAACAAAAGGTCAGTTAATCTTAAGTTCACACTTGCTCAACATTTCTTATTATTGTACTAATCTATTTTAAGTGAATCACTTCAAAGTATATTATTCCAGCAGGATAACTTAGGCTTACATTAGTAAACATAAAATGTATAGTGAAAATAAAAATTAAAAAGTATAGAAAAAATGTGAGTAATTACATTTTACTTTAATATATACAGTATATATGTATATATAATGGTGATTCTTCTTGAATGTATGAGGTTTTAGTCTCAGATTTACATATAATATATTTAACCTTCAAAAGTAATGAGATGAGGAATATTAATATGGGTATAATCAACTCATTAATTTTTATTTGAAACAAATGAAGGTGGAAACTGTTGATATAAAGAACCTTGAACGTTGAAGATCACGCTTGAAAACTGATGAATCATTATCATTTTATTTTTAACATCTGTTGTTTCCAGCCTGACAACATCTACTGTGACAGGAGGAAGAGTCATCAATATGAAACCAGTCGAGCTGAAGAGGAAGTCAGTTACTCCTCCATCTACTTCAGCCGCACAAACCAGAACCAGACCAGGTAGGACGGGCTCAGCTGTGGACACACCTCATGGCTGTGTGTTCATGTGAAGTCATCTTCATCTTCATCTTCATCTCTGTCTCTCTGTGTTTTCAGCCCAGTGATGGAAACAACTGACACCATTATCTACAGCTCTGTGGCCACAGGCTGACCTAATGTCTGATCAGGACTCATGGGAAATGCAATGTGTTACATGAACAAACAGTTAGCGAACTTACCACCTTGTGTTTCTCTATGTTTTGTTAGCTTGTAGCACATGGTTAGCAAATGTGCCAAAAGTGAGGGGGCCGACTATCTACCTGTCCCCTGAACGCCGCTGTTTCCATGGGGACACCTCTGGAGTCAGAACCGAACCAGCTGCTGAAATTATCCAATAAAAGGCATTCTGGGAAATGTAGTTGGAGTGATGCCGGTAACATGTTACTCTAATCCAGTGCTTCTCAATTATTTTCTGTTACGCCCCCCCAGGAAGAAGAAAATACCCCCCCACCAACACACACGTGACTATAAATAGTATAATTTGTCAATAAAATTGTTATAAAAAGCCTAATAATACTATGCGTTACTATTTTTGTCATTTTCCTTAGTAAAAAGATCTTTTTGCTTTCTTCTTGCGTCACGTTTTCAGCATGAGGACAACTCACACAACGACACAAACGTGGGCTAAAAAACAATGGGGGGAAGAGAAAGATGCGTGTTTTGTATCTGGAAACACAGTCACTATTTTGGGTTGGAGATTGTTTTTTTTTTTCTTCAGGAGATACGTTGTTGATGTTACCGTTAAAAATGCACTTAATAAAGCGAGTATTGGAAACACAAGTGGTCACTTTTATGTTGAGGGGGTTGTCAGCAGCTGCTGTATATGACTAATTAAGTATCTTGGACTCTAACTTAGTTAGTTTTAAAATGAAGTAGCCTATTCAGTAAAGTAACCAAGTTACTATTTAAAGGAGTAGTCAGTAATCAGATTACTTTTTCGAGGTAACTGAGGCAGCACCTGTGTATTTGGCTTCTGTCTTTAGATGTTTTATCAGGGAAGTTTGTCTCTGAGCTGATGGTGAATATTTGTTCTTCCTTTACCTCCTTTATTCATTCAATAACAAATACAACAACCAATATTCTCATTTTATTTTATGTGTGTATTATTGATTTATCTGTCTTGTATTTTATTAATGAATCTTTTTTTTTTTTTGCAAAACCTGCATGACATTCAAGGCTTCATTTACGTGAGGGTAAAATAATTGGTAATTTCATTTTGTCACATCATTAAATTAAATATGTTTGAGTAGAATTTAATGTATTTCCTTGGAAACACATTAACCAGCTGTGACCAGAGTGTGCTGAGATTTTGTGTTTGGGGTTTGGGGGCACCATTTTAACATGCTCTACACATCTGAACGTGAGTCCTCTAAACATACATCGAGGCTTATGAATGAATGAATCGCCTCAATACGTAAAAGTAGAAGTGTAGCTCCCTTTCAGCTAAATCATGGACACAAGGCGTTCTTCTGGTTACAGGCATTTATTTTCCACCTTCATACCATCAAACAGACGTGGACAAATGTTGTGAGAACTGAATGAAATAAAATTCATTAAACATGAAATTAGCTTGATGTTACACAGAGAACTCATAGACGGCAACAAAAAACACAACGTGCAACACATAAATAAATGTACATACTTCATAACTAAAGGGAGACACAAGGAAACTTCAGTCCGGTCTACATGTATGATACAGCAGCATAACTTAAACATCCAGACAGGTGCGCTTCCCCTAACGCATGGTCATGCCTAACATGAGTCAACAAAAGGTAACCTGACTGTACTGCAATAATTTAACATTAGTTCCACTATGTAAATATCATACAGATTCTTTTAAACATGTATTGTTGTGTGTGTGCCTTTTAATTGCATTTATATGAATTAACTAAATATGATCTTATTTAAAAACATAAATTATACTCAATTTTAACTCACATTCATGAAATGAACTCAAACTGTATAACTGACTCTGATGGCAGCTACAACAAAAAGGATTAACTATCAGATTATTTCTATAACAATTTAAGTCAGTTTTCAACTTGATTGTCCAACCAACAGCCCTGAAACCACAAGAGTGCGGTCACATCCATTTCCTGTCTCCAGTGAGGTTCTTTTTCATCATTGACACATCATATAACACGAGAGAGAGATTTTTGGTTACTCAAAACATTCTCTGTCTAACAGGATGTCAGACATTCAACAGTGGATTTATTAGATAATTACACATTTACAGAAATACCAAACTTTTTAATGCGAACATTCTGTGACAATCGATTTTACTGTTTTGAATACAAGCCAGTAATTTTGTCAATTCGCGTTAAATGAATTTCACTTTAACACTTTTTAAACACTATAGTTTTTAAACTTCAAGTATCGCGATACTTCACCCGTCGCCGACCATCCGGTAACAATGGGACTTTTATTTTGGCAGAGTACGGTAATGACGGGAGTTTCTCTTCCGGAGTGAAGTGTTAGCTTCCGGGCAGAAGATGGCGGCACCAGACGAGTTATTCTGCTGGGAAGGAGACTGGGGCTTACCGTCCGTCAGCACCGACTGCCTGGTGGTCCTGGTGAGTACCCGACACAGCGAACCGGACCGCTTCAGACCGGAACAGTCCGGTCCGGCCCAGTTCAGGGCTTAACGGACGGTTCAAGTGTTAGCTAATCAAACCGGAGATTCTTCAACATAAATCCAGTCAGTTTGTCCAAAAACGGGACGGACTGTCGCTTTGACGTGACCGGAGGACAGGCTGGTTCAGACGGACCCGGTTAGAATGATTTAAACCTACAGAACACCGTCAGGACCAAAATATGTTCCATCCAGCATCATTTCTATGAACTTCATGCAGCATCAAGTTCCTTCCTGCACCTGTTTAGAATATCCCGTCCTCCTGCTCTCATCTCTCCCTACTCTACCCAAATCACCGTATTCCCAGAGTTAGATCACATCTAATCAGGTTTATTTATAAATCCCCAAATCATAAGAAACTTGTAGAGCAGGTCTAGACCAAACTCTATAAAATGATTTAAAGATCCCCCCATGAGGAGGAAAACTTCCTGTAAGAGGCAGAGCCCTCGGGCAGAACCAGGCCGGGGTAGAGTCCAGGGGTAGATGAGACCAGGAGGACGGGATGTTCAGTGCCGGTGCAGGTAGTGATGATTCGGGCAGGATGAGGACAGGGAGACATGGTCGGTGAATACAGTGTACATTATCATGAGAATCATAAGAATGGTCCTGACCACATCTTGTGACCTGTACTATATTCAGCCTTCAGTCACGCTGGTGTGTTGACAGAAGTTGGTGTTTTCTGCCGGAACATAGTCCCAAATCCCTTCGTGTTCATCAGCATTGTCATTTGTACTCCATGTGAATGTACAGGAGAGTCACCGATGTCCTCTTTTAGCTCCTGCCTCGTCTTTCAGTATATCAGACAATTGGTCAACAACATCAGTGCAGTTCTTGTGTGTTAACGTCCCTGCCAGAGTTAGTGGACTAATACACACATGACCTTTGAGATCTTTTAAATGAGCACGGACTTCAGCGTTGTAGTATTAAGTCTGGACCTCATTCCTGTAACTTCTTTTTATATATGTATTTGCCCGCTTTTGCCTATTGTCAGTCAGCTAGCTAAATTTGAAAACCCCGCGATCCGGTGTGTTGGAGGGGTGTGCGGCCCCGGCGTGCGTGAAGTGAGCTGAAAGTAGTGTCTGTTGTGAGTCAACCAGAACTGTAGTGTGTGTGTGCCTGCTGAGCAGCGGGCTGCAGGAAGAAGGCTCTGAAGTGCCGACCCACCGAACCAACCCATTTTTGCCCAATCTGGCAACCCTGCCTCTGACCTCACTGTTTGACCATGTGCTGCTCAGTGATCAGCCTGGTCAGATGATGACTGTTATTTTTTGGCTCTTTATTCAGTTAGAGGAATGACCTGCAGCATAGGTCCTGGGTGGGAATCGAACTTAGACTGGTGGCGTACATACTAACCAACACCTACAGTGCCTATGAGAGAATATCAGGACAGGACAGGAGGATAACTGCAGACCAGACCAACGTGGCGGTCACCCTGACACATCTGTTCATCACAGATGTTGAGGTGCAGCTCTTCGTGCGACCAGCAGGAGGCTCCAGGGAGCTTTTAAACTCAGCTGGCCTTCAGTCACCTAGACTGCAAAAAGACTAACTGCCCTTTGTGTCCTCTTGTTTTCTGAGCTCCCCTACAATTATCATGACTATCATGATGATGATAATCATCATCGCCATCATTTTCATTGTCATTATAATCATCATCCAGCGAACAGTCTTTAAAGATAAAAAACACAAAGAGATGGAAACAGGCTGAATGTATCTTTAAAGGGCTGACTGGATGAATTATCAGCAGGAAACTGCTGATCATGTTTCAGATGGTGGATTCTGTATTCATCTTAAAAGTCATGGTTTTTTCGGTTCTTGATCAGGATTGTAAACAGACAAACAAACAGCAGCCTTTTAATCTGATTCACATCTTTTCTAACAACTGCAAACACACATTCAGGAAAAAGTGTGGAACATGTGGTGTGATCCTGGACTCATGGCCACCCACAATGCCTTGGGGCCTCAGACAGACTGTTTTCATGACTAAAATGGTCCTGAGACTCTGCCTGCAGACCACGCTGAGGGAAGCAGTCATTAAACCTGACTGAAACATGTTGGTGTTGGCCTGGGATCTGAGAGCAGTGCATTCTGGGTAATGATGGCTCTCTTCTACAGTGGTTGGAAAACACTGATCTGCTGCTGCTGGTTTTTCCAAACCTCTGAAGAATCTGGTCTGGAAAAATCTCTGGCAGCAACATGTCAAAGTCCCAGACACTACATACAACGCTGACTGTCATTAGAGTGGCTCTGGCTCTGGCTATAAAATATAGATGATAACAATATCAATGTTTTGTTTGTCCATCAGGCCATTATGTAAGAGTGTGTATTCACTGTGTGTATTGTGTGTGTTGTGGGTGTTTCTCTCTGACTTCATTCACATTTATGAGGAAAATCTTTCTAATTTCTTCTGAGTGTAAAACTGAACTCACAATTTTTTGTTTGTTCTTTTCAGAAGAAACTGAAAACATTAACACACACCTTTGACTTCTGCAGGCCTACGCTCAGTTTGCTGGAGCTCCTTTGAAACATCATCAGATCTCCAATCCCTGGAAGAGTCCGAGTGGTGAGCCATTCTCCTCCCCCCTCCTTTCTCTTCCTCTTCCTCCATCTCCTCCTCTTCTTCATCCTCCTCTTCACTGCTTGTCTGTCTTTAAAGGTTCACTTCCTGTTTTGAGGACCAATCAGAAAGATGCTCTGTCCAGGCCCTCTGACATCATCATCCACCTGAGGAAGCAGGTAAAATGCAGAGGTTTCATCATATCGATGAAATCATCACCATGAACTTAGTTTAATGTTTTAGATTGAGTTCCTAAAGATCAGATTCATGAACCAGATTGCACATGTGCAGCAGTTTCAGCAGGTTCAGGACAAACCAGGTGATCGAAAGTCCCTTTCTTCACCTTTACCTGTGACATTTCACCTGAATCACAGGAAGTAATTTTACAGTGACACAAATGTCCAACAGGATCAAACAATGACGTTTTCCTTGCAGGGGTTAAAGGTCAGCCTCAGTGTGACATCATCATCTCGTGACCACCACATGTAACAGACAGGAAACAGGTTAACGGAGGCAGAGCTCGACCTCTGACCCACATTCCCCTCAGTAGCATTCCAGCTCCTCAGCCAATCACTGCCCTCCGCTTCATTTAACAGGCAGCTGGAAATCATTACCCAGCATGCTTGGTGCCTTCATGCTGCGGTGGTTGGTCAGTAACCACAGCGACAGAGACGTGCTGGATTCACACTAACACATTAACTGTGGTCAGACGTGTCTGCTTATTCTTCTTCATTATTGGCGTTCCTGCAGATCAGAGGACAATCAGCTGTTTGTCACAGAATCTTCAGCAGCAGTTTTATCCCAGCATGCTTCACTTCAGAAAAGCTGCTGTCATTTCTCAGTAATGAGGACACAGGGAAGTGGTTTAAGACCCATAAAGCTCCAGCAGACACAGACACACACACAGATGGACTGAACCTAGCTCTAACTTCTCAGTCAAAAAAAGAAGAGTTAGCCCTCAAAGCCAACATGTGAAGGAGTGACGAACAGACAGAACAAAGGCACACACTCCAGCTTCTGGACCTGGATGATGCTGATCTTACCAGATTCTACTGAGAGTGCTTTTCATGTTTCCTTTATCCAAAGCTAAAGGTCGTCTTCCTTCCTGAGGAAATACAGTCGAGGGAGTTGGGTTCATCAGTGTTGTTTATGATGCACGTTGTCTTTTGTGTGTGACCCTGAAGTTCTCAGACCAGGTTTAGGGATCCAGGATCAGCTCTTATTCTTCACCTGATCTGTTGAATTTTAGGAGGTGCTGGTTTGTGTTTTTCAGAAATACAATGCAGACTTTGACCTTTCGGCAAAGGAAGGCGCCGACAGCTTGGCCTTCATCTCCCTGATGGAGGAGAAACTGGCGCCTGCTCTGGTGAGATGGAGACACCACTGCTCAATGAACGACACTATTGACTTTTCCTGTGTTTACCGTGTGTCTTGTGTTTGGTAGATCTACATGTTCTGGGTTGAGCCGAAGAACTACGTGGATGTGACTCGACGCTGGTACGCTGAGCACATGCCGTTCCCACTGAACTTCTTCCTGCCTGGACGAATGCAGCGCCAGCAGTTGGAAAAGCTTCGGCTGCTGCGAGGAGATGATAGTCTGGAGGCTGGAGAGGAGCTGGAGAAGGAGGTGAGCGGGAATCATCCTGATAATGGAGACAAGACCAAAACTAAAACCTCGTCACCAAACCAGAGTCTGAGCGGCTGCAGGAGCCTCAGAACATCCAGCAGCTCCACACTTTTCCACTCAGAGCAGATATTGTTTCCATGTGTTCAGGCTACTCCTTGTAGCAGTTGGAGAAAGTTTACAGGGAATGGAAAAAACCCTCCAGTGGATCTTTCTCTTGGAAAACTGCTGGTATGGAAAGATCTGTCCAGGTCAAAGGTCACACAGTTCCCAGGAAACAGTAGTTAAACAACAATGTTCCTGTTGGTGTGAAACTCCATCAGCAGCTCCGCCTCCTGCTCATAAATAAAACATGACAACATTACACAGAGTCTGAGTCCAGAAACTTCAGCTGCTCCTCCTAGGAGGGGATTACGAATAAAGACTGTCAATTTCTCGAGCAGAAAACTGGAAACTGTATGAATGAGGAAACACACCAGACACCAAATTGCTGCCTCATAACGACTGCAGCTCCAGAAGTCGACAGCCTCGTAAAAGTGTCGCATCGAAACAAATGTGGCCAAACAGTAGAGCTCCAGCTCCTTACGTGTCCTGACATTTCTGGTGTTTGCGGCTCAAAAGAGAGCAAAAGACCACAACTGACCAACCAAGATGCCAGTCTCACCTATAAAGGCGTGAACAGGGACTCATTAAAGAAGAGACACCTGATGGGGCAAACACAATACTGAGTCTGCCCTCAGTGGAGCTCAGGTCTGGAGACAGTCTAGAGACCTGGGTCTTACCATCAGGAGAATAGATTGTCTGGGTCACAGCCACCGTCCATGATTCAGAGGTCTGGATCCGTCTGTCCAGATGTTGTTGATTATTCAATTGAATGACTGCCAATCAAAAACAGTTTTTACCGTTTGTGTGTTTCAGTTGTACCGTGACGCTGCAGAGTGTATGAACCTCCTGTCTCAGAGACTCGGCTCACACAAGTTCTTCTTTGGAGACTCGTAAGTTCACCCAGATTCTGGCCTGGAAAGGATCCTTCAGGATTCAGGGTTTCCAGAACTGCTTAGTCAAAGATGTAGACTTGGACTTTCCAGATGTGAACGACCTCACAGAGGTTCAACATCTGAAGAAGCATCTGTATGGACCAGAAGCTGGTCTGATTCAGGCTCAGCTCAACAAGGTTAACATCTGTAATCTGCAGGAGTTGGGCGTGGGTCACATGACTCTGCAGAATACACTGGTATTTTTTTATTTAACATAAAGACAAAACCCAGCGGATGGTAATTGTTGTGTTTGAGCAAAAACCTGACAGTAAAACATATTCCCTTCTCAGGCCTTCGTCTCTGGACGCCTACGTGTTTGGTCACTTGGCGCCCGTCCTGAAGTCCAAACTGCCCAATGGGAAACTGCAGCAGCATCTGAAGTCCTTGGACAACCTCGCCAACTTCTGTACCAACATTCTGCTGCTCTACTTCCCTCGGGATGGCCGAGGTGATGCAGTGCACCCTTTCAGAATAAAGTGCAAAACTTTATTTAGTGGTTTTTAGAGATTGTGGAGTCAAAGTCTTGGGGGGGGCTTTCTTTTTTTCTGAGTAAATGAATCTTGGTTATCGTTCTTTTAAACAGCGGCTGATATCCTCCATTGTGTTTTCAGAGAGCAGCTCCAGTCAGAAGATGTCACCTCAGCCTGAAGCCGGAGATTTCGACCACGTCCCCAACAAGCGGCAGAAGCAGTTCCTGTCGGCTCTGGTGGCTCTTGGCGCCATGCTGAGCTACGCCCTCCTGACCGGCATGGTGTCCATCCAGCATGTCCAGCAGGAGGCGCTTGAGGAACCGCCAGACGTGCAGCCCATTGGGCCAAATGACCACGAGGAGGAAGGCTGAGTACGGTGGCCCAAGGGCACTGTGGGACTTCAAGGACAGAAGTGAGAGTTGAGGATGTTTTACTGTCAAGAGAGAGAGATTAGGTGGTTTCGTCACCATCACTTTAAACTCTACTGAACTGTTTGAGTTTCTCTTAGAGGTCAAAGGTCAGAACGATCACATGACAATAACAATAAACCACAAATGAAACAAACTGATGTCTGATTTTCTGAGCTGAGGGGGGGGGGCTATGAGAAGAACAGAGCAGCAGTTGAAGAAATTGCCCCCCCCCAGTCTCCTCCCCCTGACCAGGTCTCTGGACTCTGGGGAGATCCAGTTGCTCATGATGCCATCACTCAGGAATCCTGGTCTGGGTTTTTCCGCGCTGATCTGGAAACAGTTTGTGGATCTCAGTCTAAAGGGGGGGGGGGCACCCCCACACCTGCTGTTAAACACAGTTTCCATGGCAACGCTCCAGAAGCCCAAACAAACAGAGCTGCTGTTCCACTGATTTAATGTCTGAGGATTTTTACTCAGTCCTTCAGAAACCAGCAGAGGGCAGTCACCCAGCTGGACTTCAGCCGAACCCAATCTGTTTGGTTCTGGTTCTTCAGTGGCTCCTCCCACACACCTGCAGCCTCAGGTTAGTGTCCAGGTGTGGCCCCGCCCTCCCCAGGACCTGCTGCAGACCAGTTTCCGGTGAGGTGATCCTCCTCAGGAGCCCCCCGCCCCTCTCTTCTCTGGTCGCGCGCTTTATGTGAATGAGTGTTCGCGCGCTCGATCCTTCCTGAGGAGAGTTGAGCGCGCGCCAGCAGCAGCAGTTTGGCTCGGTCCGTTAGTCGGTCGGTTCTTGGTCGATCTGGATCAGGTTCTCCCCGTTCTCCGGACTTAATTTCTCTTCGATCCGGATCCCGCTGGAGATCTGTCTCGGTCCGCTGTGCTCCAGGTCCCAGCACAAAATCTGGTCCCGGTCGGAACGCCACTCTGTCCCGAATCTCCTCAATCCGGATCGTCTTCGTGTGTCCAGTTTCGGCGGCAGTTGTCAGACATGGGCTGGTACGTTCCGGTCCTGGTCCCAGTCCTGGTCTCAGTCCTGCGGGCTTACCTCACGGCTGGAGTCCCGGGCGGACCGGATGTCCAAGGTAAGACCTGTTCTAAGTCCATGACTGGAACCAGAGGCGGGAAAAGACCAGTTCATAAATGTGTGTGTGCGTTCTGAAAGTTTCAGATAATTCGATGTTCTTTATGAATTAGTCTGATTATGTTTGTCTAATTGTTAACTGGTATCAGGAGCCTGGTTCTGTTAGAGGACCAGATCCGGATCAGTTCCGGAGACCAGAGACCTGATCCATGTCAACATCACTTGTAACCATAGCAACAGTGTGTCCACCACTGGTCTGTGTTAGAGAGACTCCTCCCCCCTCACACTCACTCAGTGATCAGTCAGTCAATAATCAATGTTTCTGTTTCTGTTGATGTGGATTCAGTCAGACTGCAGAACTCCCTTGGTCCAACAGGATCCAGATCCTGATGAAGAAATTCATCTCTCTTCCTCCTCCTCCCCCTCTTCCTGCTCTTCTCTCGTCCTCCTCCTCCCCCTCCTCCTCCTCTCTCTTCCTCCTCCCCCTCCTCCTCTTCTCTCTCTTCCTCTTCCCCCTCCTCCTCTTCTCTCTCTTCCTCTTCCCCCTCCTCCTCTTTTGTCTTCCTCCTCTTCTCTCTCTTCCTCCTCCCCCCCCTCCTCTTCTCTCTCTTCCTCCTCCTCCTCTTCTCTCTTTTCCTCCTCCCCCTCCTCCTCCTCTCTCTTCCTCTTCCCCCTCCTCCTCTTTTGTCTTCCTCCTCTTCTCTCTTTTCCTCCTCCCCCTCCTCCTCCTCTTCTCTCTCTTCCTCTTCCCCCTCCTCCTCTTTTGTCTTCCTCCTCCTCCTCCTCAGTGATTGACGTGTTGAGTCTTCAGGACTCCAGACAAAGTGTAGCAGCAGTGGAAAAGCTTTCTGGTGGTCTGAGTGCGCTCAGTGACGTCTACGTGGTTTCAACTTTGCGGTTGCCAGCAAAGTTGGGTGGAGTCCTGCTGGGTCTCTACAGCAAACAGGACAACAGGAAGTACCTGGAGGTCGCCATCATGGGGAAGATCAATAAAGGTTGGTGGACATTTTAATGTCAGATAGGAAGGGGAGGACGTAAGGAAAGAAGGGGGAGGTGAGGAAGGAAGTAATCCATGCAGCAGCTGATGTGTAATAATCAGCAGATTTTCAGCAGATGTTCAGGGACTACTTTGAGCAGCGGAGGGATCCATGGTTTGATGACAGGTGAGTTACCTGATGATATCATCGATCCTCCTTCCCTCTGTTTCTTCTGCTCTCCGTTAACTTTGTTTCCCGATGTCCTGGCCCGGGTCTGTACGGTGGCTGAGCAGGGACAAACCCCTTACCTCTGGTTGATCTTTTCATGAGTCTGACTCTGCTCCTCCTCCAGTCCTGGTCCGCTTCGTCAGAGCCGACGGGAAGATCCACACCGTCAACCTGCAGAACGCCAACCTGGCTGACGGGCGCATTCACTCCATCATCCTGAGGCTCGGTGGTCTTCAACGTGACAACATGAACATGGAGCTCTACGTCAACTGCAGATTGGCCGACTCCAGCCAGGGCCTCCCGCTGCTTGTGCCTCTGCCCCGGGAGGCCGAGATGGTGGAGATCAGACACGGGCAAAAGGCCTATGCCCGTATGCAGGTCAGGCCACTTCCTTTTTGTCAGCACCTGGTTCATTCGGTCTGGTTATTTATGAGAATTATCACAATCAAGTTTTACCTGGATCTGAAATAAGATTTTGGGCCATTAATCAAACTACAGACAGATGATGTTTCAAGGTCCACGACTTTTGTGCCTTTATGAAGTCACAGCTACGCAGGCACCGCCCATCAATCTTCTCTATTTTTATTGGGACACTCAGAAAACAATCAATTAATCAGTATTGGCCCCTCAATCAGGATAAGGTCTCAAGTCTGAACCAGATTTGTGGTTCTGGTGCCACCAGAAGGACCTGGTTTCAAGCCTGGTGTCCCCTCTGTATCTCAGGGTGCAGTGGAGTCCCTCAGACTGGCTCTAGGGGGGAGTGTGGCCAAAGCTGGAGCTCTGACTGACTGCCCCTTCCAAGGAGACGCCTCTGCCTCCAACTCAGGTGAGACACATGACTGTAATCCAGTACTCGGGTAGACAAGGACCAGGTGAGGCTCTAGTAGGGGACGGGTGACCGTTGTCATCCTTTGACTCACATTTGTTGTTTTGCAGTGAGTGGGGACGTGAATTCCATCCTTGGTGAGTCTGACATACCTGATACTGATCAATAATGAGCTGATCACTCTGATCTCACTCACCAATCACATCCCTTAGGTGATCACACCAAGGCTCTGATTGGTCAGCTCATTATCTTCAACCAGATCCTGGGAGAGCTGCGCCAGGACATCAGGGAACAGGTGAGACATCGGGGGACAGGTGAGACTTCAGGGAACAGGTGAAACATCAGGGGACAGGTGAGACTTCAGGGAACAGGTGAAACATCAGGGGACAGGTGAGACCTCAGGGAACAGGTGAAACATCAGGGGACAGGTGAGACCTCAGGGAACAGGTGAAACATCAGGGGACAGGTGAGACTTCAGGGAACAGGTGAGACCTCAGGGAACAGGTGAAACATCAGGGGACAGGTGAGACTTCAGGGGACAGGTGAGACTTTGGGGGACAGGTGAGACTTCAGGGGACAGGTGAAACATCAGGGAACAGGTGAGACATCAGGGGACAGGTGAGACTTCAGGGAACAGGTGAAACATCAGGGGACAGGTGAGACCTCAGGGGACAGGTGAGACCTCAGGGAACAGGTGAGACTTCAGGGGACAGGTGAGACTTCGGGGGACAGGTGAAACATCGGGGAACAGGTGAGACATTGGGGAACAGGTGAGACATCGGGGGACAGGTGAGACTTCAGGGAACAGGTGAAACATCGGAGGACAGGTGAGATTTCAGGGGACAGGTGAGACCTCAGGGAACAGGTGAAACATCAGGGGACAGGTGAGACTTCAGGGAACAGGTGAAACATCGGAGGACAGGTGAGACTTCAGGGGACAGGTGAGACTTCGGGGGACAGGTGAGACTTCAGGGAACAGGTGAAACATCGGGGGACAGGTGAAACATCAGGGGACAGGTGAGACTTCAGGGAACAGGTGAAACATCGGGGGACAGGTGAGACTTCAGGGAACAGGTGAGACATCGGGGGACAGGTGAGACTTCAGGGGACAGGTGAGACATCGGGGGACAGGTGAGACTTCAGGGAACAGGTGAAACATCAGGGGACAGGTGAGACTTCAGGGGACAGGTGAAACATCAGGGAACAGGTGAGACATCGGGGGACAGGTGAGACTTCAGGGGACAGGTGAAACATCAGGGAACAGGTGAGACATCGGGGGACAGGTGAGACTTCAGGGAACAGGTGAAACATCGGAGGACAGGTGAGACTTCAGGGGACAGGTGAGACTTCGGGGGACAGGTGAGGCTTCAGGGAACAGGTGAAACATCGGGGGACAGGTGAAACATCAGGGGACAGGTGAGACTTCAGGGAACAGGTGAGACATTGGGGGACAGGTGAAACATCGGGGGACAGGTGAAACATTGGGGGAAAGGTGAAACATCGGGGGACAGGGGAGACTTCAGGGGACAGGTAAAACATCAGGGGACAGGTGAGATTTCAGGGAACAGGTGAAACATCAGGGAACAGGTGAAACATCGGGGGACAGGTGAGACTTCAGGGGACAGGTGAAACATCGGGGAACAGGTGAGACATCGGGGGACAGGTGAGACTTCGGGGGACAGGTGAAACTTCAGGGGACAGGTGAGACCTCAGGGAACAGGTGAAACATCAGGGGACAGGTGAGACTTCAGGGGACAGGTGAGACTTCAGGGGACAGGTGAGACTTCAGGGGACAGGTGAGACTTCGGGGGACAGGTGAGACTTCAGGGGACAGGTGAAACATCGGGGAACAGGTGAGACATCGGGGGACATGTGAGACTTCAGGGAACAGGTGAAACATCAGGGAACAGGTGAGACATTGGGGAACAGGTGAGACATCGGGGGACAGGTGAAACATCGGAGGACAGGTGAGATTTCAGGGAACAGGTGAAACATCAGGGAACAGGTGAAACATCGGGGGACAGGGGAGACTTCAGGGGACAGGTGAAACATCGGGGGACAGGTGAAACATCGGGGGACAGGTGAAACATCGGGGGACAGGTGAGACATCGGGGGACAGGTGAGACTTCAGGGAACAGGTGAAACATCAGGGGACAGGTGAGACCTCCGGGAACAGGTGAAACATCAGGGGACAGGTGAGACTTCAGGGAACAGGTGAAACATCGGAGGACAGGTGAGACTTCAGGGGACAGGTGAGACTTCGGGGGACAGGTGAGACTTCAGGGAACAGGTGAAACATCGGGGGACAGGTGAAACATCAGGGGACAGGTGAGACTTCAGGGAACAGGTGAGACATCGGGGGACAGGTGAGACTTCAGGGGACAGGTGAGACTTCGGGGGACAGGTGAGACATCGGGGGACAGGTGAGACTTCGGGGGACAGGTGAGACTTCAGGGGACAGGTGAGACATTGGGGAACAGGTGAGACATCGGGGGACAGGTGAGACTTCAGGGAACAGGTGAGACATTGGGGGACAGGTGAAACATCGGGGGACAGGTGAAACATTGGGGGACAGGTGAAACATCGGGGGACAGGGGAGACTTCAGGGGACAGGTGAAACATCGGGGGACAGGTGAAACATCGGGGGACAGGTGAGACTTCAGGGGACAGGTGAAACATCGGGGGACAGGTGAGACTTCAGGGGACAGGTGAAACATCAGGGGACAGGTGAGACTTCAGGGGACAGGTGAGACATTGGGGAACAGGTGAGACATCGGGGGACAGGTGAGACTTCAGGGAACAGGTGAGACATTGGGGGACAGGTGAAACATCGGGGGACAGGTGAAACATTGGGGGACAGGTGAAACATCGGGGGACAGGTGAGACTTCAGGGGACAGGTGAAACATCGGGGGACAGGTGAGTGGATGTACCTGCAGAGCTGACTGGTGGTCTTGTCCTCAGGTGAAGGAAATGTCCCTGATACGGAACACCATCCTGGAGTGTCAGGTTTGTGGTGAGTCCCCAGGTCTTTGTCCTGCTATCCAAACACCTGTCTCTGTGTCTGAGGACCTGATTGAAGACACTCTGTCCTCACAGGCTTCCATGAGCCTCGTTCCCGCTGCTCTCCGAATCCCTGTCACAAAGGAGTGTCCTGCATGGACAGTCTGCAGTTCCCTGGTTACACCTGCGGACCGTGTCCCGCAGGGACGACAGGCAACGGGACGCACTGTCAGGATGTGGACGAGGTGCACCACAACTACACCACAGTTACTAAACCACGAATACATGACAACTACACAACAAAATGACAATGGCATAACAATTATACAACAAGTGAAATAAAACAAAACCTACACTACAATTATGCATCAACAACTACACAACAACCAATACAATAAAATGACAATGTCGCAATCATGCAAAAACAACAAAGCAGACCGACTGGAACTAAAATAACAACCAACAAGTGCTTCACAATCACAACAACACAAAGCCAACGCATTGATAGTGAGTCAGGTGTGTGTCCCTCAGTGTGAGCTGCAGCCATGTTTCTCTCCTGGAGCCTGTGTCAACACTGTGGGGGGGTTCAGCTGTCAGCCCTGTCCTCCGGGACTGTGGGGGGCGCCATTGGCTGGAACTGGACTGGACTACGCCAAGACACACAAACAGGTCAGACACAGACACACACACACACACACTCACTCATTCACACTGGGTTGTGTTTTCATGACAAGACCGTGTGTCCTCAGGAGTGTGTCGACATCGATGAGTGTGTGGATCTACCTGACGCCTGTGTCTCCAACTCTGTCTGCATCAACACTGTGGTGAGTCTCTGTCGCCATGGAAACAGTCAACTGACCTTCTGATTGACAGCTCTGACCCTCTTTCTGGTCTCAGGGTTCTTATAAGTGTGGTGGCTGCAGACCTGGTTTCCACGGTAACCAGACATCAGGTTGCTTCCCCAGGAAGTCATGTGCTGCGTTGACCTTTAACCCATGTGACACCAACGCCCATTGCACCATGGAGAGGAACGGGGAGGTGTCCTGTAGGGTGAGGACGCCTCCTGGGCCAATCATGGGACACCATGTCTGTGACATCATAATTACAAAAAGGTGTACATGCGTGTGTGTGTGTGTCTGTGCAGTGTAATGTAGGGTGGGCAGGTAATGGTAACACCTGTGGAGTGGACACAGACATCGATGGATACCCAGACCGGTCCCTTCCCTGCATCGACAATGAGAAACACTGTAAACAGGTCAGAAACATTCAGTCACACAACAACAACACAGTGTTATTGATAATACATTATTAATACTAAAGTGCAAACACTTCAGAGTAAAAGGTGTCACTTGATTGTTTATTTGTGAATGAGTGAGAGACGGGATGTTTATTAACAACACAGTCAGCATGAACGTTAAGGACCAGTGTACAACTATAACATGATGTCATGCTGTTGGTGACAACCTCATGAACATTTGCACATTACTGCACTATTGTACAATATTCCTCTGCAAATACTAAATATATTTCCTTTTTATTTTTTTGTTTAATTTTTTATCTCTGTCTTTCGCTTGTCGAAGTTTGAAACACTGGAGTCAAATTCGTTGAATGTTTACACATACCTGGCAATAAAACTATTCTGAATCTAGTGTGTGTGTGTGTCTGTTCACCAGGACAACTGTGTGTTCACTCCTAACTCCGGTCAGGAGGACGCCGACAGCGATGGGATTGGTGACCAGTGTGATGAGGACGCTGATGGAGACAGCATCAAGAACGTGGAGGTGAGACGCCATGCCGGGGGCGGGGCTTGAAGTCAGATCAAACAGCGGCCATGTGACCATGTGTCCTCTGCTCCTCAGGATAACTGCCGATTGGTTCCTAACAAAGACCAGCAGAATTCAGACAGTGATTCGTTTGGGGATGCCTGTGACAACTGTCCCAACGTCCCCAACAGTGACCAGAAGGACACCGACAGCAACGGACAGGGGGATGCCTGCGACCAGGACATCGACGGGGATGGTCATTGCAACTGCTGATCTGTCCTTTTTCATGTTTCTGTTTCTGTCATTTCCCAGCATGCACCTGCCAAACCACCCTTAACCTCCATCACAGGTGAGTCCCGCCATGATATGTCTGTGTGTGTTCAGGTATTCCCAACGTGCTTGACAACTGTCCAAAGGTCCCAAACCCGATGCAGACGGACAGAGACAGAGATGGAGTGGGAGATGCCTGTGACAGCTGCCCTGAGCTCAGTAACCCCATGCAGGTCAGAGGTCACCTGGTCTGGACCGGCCTCCCCCCATCTGGCCCTCCAGATTATTCTGTAGTTCTCTGTTGTTGAATGTTTGACACTGACAGGTCAGAGGTCACGTGTCCTCATGATTGTCTCCTGTCCTCTCAGACTGATGTGGACAACGACCTGGTGGGAGACGTCTGTGACACCAACCAGGACACGTATGTGATCAAACACACTCGTCCCTGTGATGTCATCACTTTGAACCCACTTGATCACTTCCTGTGTGTCCTCTCAGGGATGGAGATGGTCTCCAGGACAGCAGAGACAATTGTCCAGACATACCCAACAGCTCTCAGCTGGACTCTGACAATGACGGCCTCGGTGACGACTGCGACCATGACGACGACAACGACGGCGTCCTAGATGACTACGACAACTGCCGTCTCATTGTCAACCCTAACCAGAAAGACTCTGACAGTAACGGACGCTTCTAGCTCTTACGCCATAGCCACACCCCCTGACTGTGGGCTGTCCTTATCCACTGATCGTACCCCTCTGTCTTTACCTGTCTGTCTCAGTGAACGGCATTGGAGACGTCTGTGAGAACGACTTTGACAATGATGCCGTTTTGGATCTGATTGACGTGTGTCCAGAGAGCGCCGAGGTCACACTGACGGACTTCAGAGCCTATCAGACTGTCATCCTGGACCCAGAGGGTGACGCCCAGATCGACCCCAACTGGGTGGTGCTGAATCAGGTGAACCCCCCCACTGTGGTTGGTCCAGGATAGGTTAGGTCCCATATGCAGTGTGTTTCTGGTTCTGCAGCACCTGCTGTTAGACTCCGCCCCCGGTGATGTCACTGACCAGTGGTCATGTTCTTCTTAGGGCATGGAGATCGTTCAGACCATGAACAGCGATCCTGGTCTTGCTGTGGGTTCGTATTCTCATTTACATGTTTTTTACACCACCTCGATCCTGGTCATTGTCCTGATCCCGGTCCTAGTGTAGACTGTCTCCATGTCTGTGTGCAGGTTACACAGCATTTAACGGTGTCGACTTTGAGGGGACATTCCATGTCAACACTGTGACGGACGACGACTATGCCGGCTTCATCTTCGGATACCAGGACTCATCCAGCTTCTACGTGGTGATGTGGAAGCAGACGGAGCAGACATACTGGCAATCCCTCCCCTTCAGAGCCAACGCACAGCCCGCCCTTCAGCTCAAGGTCAGCCCCCCTCCACACCTGAGACTGGCTCAGTTCGGCCATCTGAGCTGACTCTGTCCTCCTGGTCCTGCAGGCGGTGAAGTCTCGGACCGGACCAGGTGAGTTCCTGAGGAATGCCCTGTGGCACACGGGGGACACACCTGGAGAGGTGACACTGCTCTGGAAGGACCCGAGGAACCAAGGCTGGAGGGACAAGACCTCGTATCGCTGGCACCTGAGCCACCGGCCCCAGGTCGGGTACATCAGGTAAGACCACGGCCCCCATACCTGGTCGACATAGACCACACCCACAACTCATGAAGGGGGTGGGGGGCTAGGTACAGTAGTCCTCTGTGTCCTCTCCCAGCCTGCAGCTCTGTCTTTTCATTTTCCCACATTCTTTCTTGTCACAAACGTCTCTTTGGCTCCGGCCTTCTGTTCTCCATTGTACTTGTCTCCATAACGACCAAAGCCCTGAAAGAATTACCCCCAGCGACCGTTGATATGCAAATGGGAGGGGAAGGCGCCAGACGGGTTCCAAGCAGGTCACATGACCAACACACATACAGGAGGCGTGTTCCTGTCTTTACTCTGAGGAGCATTTGGTTTGTGAGTCCATGTGTCCCTTTGTGTTTCAGGGTAAAGCTGTATGAGGGCACAGACCTGGTGGCGGACTCTGGCGTTGTGATTGACACATCGATGAGAGGAGGCCGACTCGGCGTCTTCTGCTTCTCCCAAGAAAACATTATCTGGTCCAACCTGCGCTACAGGTGTAACGGTACGAGCACAGGACTGTGTCATAAGTTCACGTGTATTCCTGTGAGTGGATGTGAAAGGTGATGTGCTGTTGTCATGGTAATGGCCATTCATCCTTTCACTGCTTGGTTGTTTCAGACACGGTGCCAGAGGATTTCCAGTCTCATCGTAAACAAGTTCTGATGCACATCCAGGTCTGAGCGCTGCAGACAGACTGAGACGCACACACACAGACACACAACACATCTCTGTCTAGACGTCCTCTGTCCAGTTTGACTGTGTGTGTGTGTGTACTTGTAAATGCTACATAGTGAGGACCTTGTCACATGTGTGCGTGCGTGTGTGTGTGTGTGTTGGAGGTATCAGCGTGTCAGTCTGGAGGGTGTGGAGCACCTGAAGACTTAAGTCTTGTTTGTGAGAGTCAGTTGTCAACAGAGACTCCCAGGATGCATCTCACCTTCAAACAGCCAATCACAGCTGTTGGAGGAAGCAGTAGCTCGCCAACAGGCAGAGAAGCCCGAAGAGTGCGCTGATATCAGATCAGTGTCAGGATGAAGGGTCATGTTGTTTTTGATGAGGATTTTATTTAGAAACTTCTTTAACGTTTCCTGTTTCCATGTGTACAGATCTGTGATGAAATAAACCCTCCATCTTTTCCACCATCTCACTTTGTTTCGTCACTGACTCCATCATCTCCAGCTCAGGTGCCCCCACCTACCGGCTCCACAAACAGGGACACTCCAGCTCAGACTCAGATCTGCTGGACGGCAAAAAACCAGACCAGAGTCTGGGACCTGGTCTCAGGTCCACATAGGTCACTGTCCTGTTGTCCGGTGGTGGAGGGTCGCGACCCCTGAGCCGGGGAGGCCGGGACAAGTGCAATATTGGAGAGAGCTTGACAACAGTGCACTTAATCCCGGGCCTGCCCGACCCCGGGAGGAAACAAATACACCGGACGAAATCCGTCCAATCGTATGATGTCACTTTTGGGGAGGAGCCAGAGAGTCAGATGACTGGCTCATCTGAAAATCAATTTAAAAACCGCAGCATCTCAATTTGTAAAAAACGTTATTTGCTCAGAAACAGGGGACAACAGCTGGCAGAACATCTGGAGAACGTTCAGAACATTCCTGTGTTCTTCCTGCTCAGATCAACCAGACTCAGCTCCTGACAGATGCTGGCGTGTCTCAGTGCAGGGAATCGAACACTCACCTCGGCTGCAGCCTCCGTCTCTGTGTGCTCTGTCTCTGGTCTGTGGACAGTCTCAGTATGTCAGTCCTGGTTTTGGTCCAGACCCCCCTCCCTCCCATAAGGACCAACAAAGGCTGAGCTGCTCAGTGAGGCAAGGAGGGGCCCCCCTGCCCCTTTAGGGGCAACACCATTCAAACACAGAACTTTATTCAAAGTACTGAACACAGACAGACAGGAGAGGGTCCCTAGTCCTGGACCTGGTCCTATGGTCGTATTCTGAATGAGACTCAGGGGACAACCAGGTCCAGTGCTGCCCCCTGCTGCCTGTCTTCTGCGGGAGGGGGCTCTTAGTTCTTCTGATGTTCTGTTCAGTGGTAGAACATCAACTTTAATGTGTCTCATCTCGGCCCGAGAGAAGATTAAAGTTCCACTAGTTTCATATTTCATTCTATATGAACACTTCATCAGGGTTCCCTGACCTGCTTCTTTAAAACCAAACTCTTTCAAACCAACGTCAACGTTCTGGAGGTCGAAGGTAAAAATAACCTGCTTCAGTCTGTGTGTGTGTGTGGACAGTTGTCGTGCAGCAGGTGCTGGTTGTTCGTGATTTATTTAGAAACGACTGACACTCCCAGTTAGCTGTGACTAATAGTGGGATGGGACACACTGGAACCCAGTCCTCAGAAACACTTTGGCTGGGTCCTGGAGTCACTTGTAGAGATTTTGGATTCCTTGACAGAGACATTGGGAGTCCTGCAGGTTTGGACAGACTCTGATGCTGGAACAGCTGGAGGTAAGAGACAGCTGTGGTCCCGGTTCTGGGACTAAAACTCACTGGGTTCACAAAGACCTGGTTCTTCAGATCAGACTGATGAGCAGCTGAGGATCAGACCCACATTCAGGTTCAGGGACCAGAGACCAGAGACCAGGCCTCATTCAGGGTTTAACTTTGTTATCAAAAACCAGTGAAAGTCTCACTGGTTTTAGCACGTAAGCGCTAAGCTAACAGTTTCCCCCTGTTTCTGGTCTTGGTGCTAAGCTAAGTGTGAAAACTGTTGAAAACGAAACGTGTGTGTATTTATGTCTGACTTTGGAGCCAACTTGAGTTTAAATATAGATGTTACACACACACAGACCTCAGAAACAGTCTGTTGTCTTTATGATGTGAGCCTCATTGATTTTCCCCTCCAGCTCTGAGAGGTCATGTGATCCTTACCACCTAATCTGATTGGTCAGGACCAAGACTGCATCAGCACACAGATACGGTCAATCATATTGATCCTGGCAGTAAACAGGAAGGCAGAAACTGAACAGGTTGTTGCCATGGCAGCACTGTTTTTGAGTCACATGACATTTTGTCACCTGATAATGTGAATCAATCAGCAAAAACAAGTCATTTATGACCAATGAATAAAGAGTGCTGTAGTAAGCGTTGGCCCTTACCAGCTTAGAAAAAAAAACAGTTGACCTCTGACTGCTGGCACAGTTTCATAAATATCAGGAAATGTGTGTGTGTGTGTGTGTGTGTGTGTGTGTTCATACATTCTGCAGGTTCAGGTTCAGACTCAACCTTTGGTCAGTAAACACATCATGTCAACACCAGACTCACATCTGTCTGTCCTGGTCTCTGCCTTTCAGAGTCTTTGTGAATCTGCTGATGGAGCAGAGGCCACACACATTGTTACCATGGAAACACTGCATCCACCTGACCCTGCTGCTGGTCCAGCTCAGATTACCTGAGGGTATACACACACACACACACACACACAGATGTAGCTGCATCCAGGTGCCTTCACAATAAAAGCCCCTCCCTCTCTGCAGCTGGCGCTTCCTGTCGCATCCTGAGATGTAACTCTGACTTTGTGGCTGTGACCTTGGACCTGGGCAGCAGTGGTGGACCAGGTG
Source organism: Echeneis naucrates (assembly GCF_900963305.1). Lineage (NCBI taxonomy): Eukaryota > Metazoa > Chordata > Actinopteri > Carangiformes > Echeneidae > Echeneis > Echeneis naucrates. Next base: position 24,674,296 of record NC_042516.1, read on the forward strand.
GACCAGGTCTAAGCAGAGAGGCGGTGAATGCCGGTTACTGCAGCGCCCTGCGCTCCTACGCCATGTGTACGAAGAGGATGGCACGAGCATGTCGCGGTGACCTGGCATATCACTCTGCGGTCCAGGGGATCGAGGACCTGCTAATCCAGCACCGCTGCCCCCGGGCGGGGCCCACGGCCCAGCCCCGCCCCCTCCCACAGGGCACGCTTTCCGGGGACACGTGCCTGTACGAGCAGAGGGGGGGCGTGGCTTCAGACTACCTGCACTGTGCCGTGTTCGGGGATCCTCACATCCGGACGTTCAACAATGACTTCCAAACATGTGCTGTGCAGGGGGCGTGGCCTATCATTGACAACGAATACCTGTACATCCAGGCTACCAGCTTGCCCAGCAGGGGAGGAGCCTACGGCACGGTGCTCAGTAAGGTGAGTCAGCTGACATCAGAATACACCTGTGACCTAAACTAGTCCTGAATTGGTGCTCTGAAGTGTGACATCACTGTGACATCATACGACCCCGCCCCCCTCCCACAGATCACCATCATCTTTAAGAACATGCGTCAGTGCACTGACCAGCTCCTGTACCAGGCTGAGCTGGACAACGTTCCCGCTGCATTCGCAGATGGCTCCACGTCGAGTGGTGAGAGGCGGGGCCTCCACAGCCTGACGGTCCAGACCCAGAGTCCTGGTCTCCAGGCCGAGATCCGGGCAGCCCACATTGGGACCCTCCTGGTGGTCCGTCAGAGCGGCCATGGGCTCAGCCTCTCAGTCCGGGCACCACGTGGCATAGTGGAGGCCTTCGGTCCAGACCAGGATCTGCAATTGTGTGTGTGGGGCTGCCCCCCCTCCCAGAGGATCCAAATGCCCCTCCCACCCTCAGACTCCTCCATCAACGCTCATGTGCACTGCGCTGCCCTACTTCCTGCCCTGGACATCTACTACCAGGCCTGCGTGTTTGACCTGATCTCCAGTGGAGACCTGAACTCCAGCGCTGCTGCCGTCAACGCCCTGCAGGACGCCCGCAACATGATCCCTGAGCAAGACCGGGTCCACCTGCTGCTGGGGGCCTCCGCAGACCAGACCCAGGCCAGACCACACCTGATGTTGTTGCTGCTGGCACTAGGCATGATGGGAACTCTGTCCAGAGCTTGAAGTCACATGACCTGATGACGTGACAGACAACAGGTCAAGTTCTCTGGTCTGTCCGGAACCAGGTTTAGAACCAGAACTGGAGGAGAAATCAGTTGTTGTGTGTCTGTGTGTAATCAATAATCAAAATAGTCTGACTGATAATCAACGGGCTGTTTCCTGTCGCTTCCACTGACGCAGCTGGGATGTGATCACAGTTGCATTCTGGGTAAGTCTGATTTACAGTAAAGTCAGCTCAGGAATTAGTCACTTCCATCACTGGAACCAGTCTGAACCTGCTGGGAAGTCAGGAAACCGCAGGAATGACAGTTCCGCCGTGAGGGGGCGGGGCCACCACACACATGGAACGGTACAGGGGTGGAGCCACCACACACACGGAATGGTGGGAGAGCGGGGCCACATACCTGAGCAGAGCTGATTCAAAGTCAGTGGAAAAACACGGAGGACATGATGATGAAATAACTGCTGACAACGTAACACAACTCTGTTTCCTGTCTGTTACACAAAATAAACTGAAGCTGGAGGTTCAAATGTTGACTCACATTTAACATAAGATAGTTTTCCTTTAGCTACAGTTTAGCTAACCAATGTTAGCTAGCTGTTAGCATCCCTGTTATTTCTGCTGTTAGAAAAGAGCTCAGCAAAGGCTCTGTGTGTGTGTGTGTGTGTGTATGTGTGTGTGTGTGTGTGTGTGTGTGTGTGTTTTGTGTAGTCCTGATTAAATGTTTTTCTCAACTTCAGGATGAAAACTCGAGTCTGTTAAATTGCTGATTTTGGACGAGGTTTGTCTCTCAGGTTTGTCTCTCAGGTGTGTCCCTTCAGGTCTGTCTCTCAGGTGTGTCCCCTCAGGTCTGTCTCTCAGGTTTGTCTCTTACGTTTGTCTCTCAGGTTTGTCTCTTAGGTTTGTCCCTTCAGGTCTGTCTCAGGTTTTCTCTTACGTTTGTCTCTCAGGTCTGTCTCTCAGGTTTGTCTCTCAGGTTTGTCTCTTAGGTTTGTCCCTTCAGGTCTGTCTCAGGTTTTCTCTTACGTTTGTCTCTCAGGTCTGTCTCTCAGGTTTGTCTCTCAGGTTTCTCTCTTAGGTTTGTCGCTTCAGGTCTGTCTCTCAGGTCTGTCTCTCAGGTTTGTCTCTTAGGTTTGTCTCTCAGGTCTGTCTCTCAGGTTTGTCTTTCAGGTTTGTCTCTTAGGTTTGTCCCTTCAGGTCTGTCTCAGGTTTTCTCTTACATTTGTCTCTCAGGTTTGTCTCTCAGGTTTCTCTCTTAGGTTTGTCGCTTCAGGTCTGTCTCTCAGGTCTGTCCCCTCAGGTCTGTCTCTCAGGTCTGTCTCTCAGGTTTGTCTCTTAGGTTTGTCTCTCAGGTCTGTCTCTCAGGTTTGTCTTTCAGGTTTGTCTCTTAGGTTTGTCCCTTACGTTTGTCCCTTCAGGTCTGTCTCTCAGGTCTGTCCCCTCAGGTCTGTCTCTCAGGTTTTTCTTCTCAGGTTTGTCTCTTAGGTTTGTCCCTTCAGGTCTGTCTCAGGTTTTCTCTTACGTTTGTCTCTCAGGTCTGTCTCTCAGGTTTGTCTCTCAGGTTTCTCTCTTAGGTTTGTCGCTTCAGGTCTGTCTCTCAGGTCTGTCTCTCAGGTTTGTCTCTTAGGTTTGTCTCTCAGGTTTGTCTTTCAGGTTTGTCTCTTAGGTTTGTCCCTTCAGGTCTGTCTCAGGTTTTCTCTTACGTTTGTCCCTTAGGTTTGTCCCTTAGGTTTGTCCCTTCTGGTCTATCTCTCAGGTCTGTCCCCTCAGGTCTGTCCCCTCAGGTCTGTCCCCTCAGGTCTGTCTCTCAGGTTTGTCCCTTCTGGTCTATCTCTCAGGTCTGTCCCCTCAGGTCTGTCCCCTCAGGTCTGTCTCTCAGGTTTGTCTCTCAGGTTTCTCTCTTAGTTTTGTCCCTTCAGGTCTGTATGTCAGGTCTGTCCCCTCAGGTTTGTCTCTTAGGTTTGTCTCTCAGGTCTGTCTCTCAGGTCTGTCTCTCAGGTTTGTCTCTTAGGTTTGTCCCTTCAGGTCTGTCTCTTAGGTTTGTCCCTTCAGGTCTGTCTCTCAGGTTTGTCTCTTAGGTTTGTCTCTCAGGTCTGTCTCTCAGGTTTGTCTTTCAGGTTTGTCTCTTAGGTTTGTCCCTTACGTTTGTCCCTTCAGGTCTGTCTCTCAGGTCTGTCCCCTCAGGTCTGTCTCTCAGGTTTTTCTTCTCAGGTTTGTCTCTTAGGTTTGTCCCTTCAGGTCTGTCTCAGGTTTTCTCTTACGTTTGTCTCTCAGGTCTGTCTCTCAGGTTTGTCTCTCAGGTTTCTCTCTTAGGTTTGTCGCTTCAGGTCTGTCTCTCAGGTCTGTCTCTCAGGTTTGTCTCTTAGGTTTGTCTCTCAGGTTTGTCTTTCAGGTTTGTCTCTTAGGTTTGTCCCTTCAGGTCTGTCTCAGGTTTTCTCTTACGTTTGTCCCTTAGGTTTGTCCCTTAGGTTTGTCCCTTCTGGTCTATCTCTCAGGTCTGTCCCCTCAGGTCTGTCCCCTCAGGTCTGTCTCTCAGGTTTGTCCCTTCTGGTCTATCTCTCAGGTCTGTCCCCTCAGGTCTGTCCCCTCAGGTCTGTCTCTCAGGTTTGTCTCTCAGGTTTCTCTCTTAGTTTTGTCCCTTCAGGTCTGTATGTCAGGTCTGTCCCCTCAGGTTTGTCTCTTAGGTTTGTCTCTCAGGTCTGTCTCTCAGGTCTGTCTCTCAGGTTTGTCTCTTAGGTTTGTCCCTTCAGGTCTGTCTCTTAGGTTTGTCCCTTCAGGTTTGTCTCTTAGGTTTGTCCCTTCAGGTCTGTCTCTCAGGTCTGTCCCCTCAGGTTTGTCTCTCAGGTCTGTCCCTTCCGGCCTGTCTCTCAGGTTTGTCTCTTATGTTTGTCTCTCAGGTTTGTCCCTTCAGGTCTGTCTCTCAGGTTTGTCTCTTCAGGTCTGTCTCTTACGTTTGTCTCTCTGGTTTGTCTCTCAGGTCTGTCCCCTTAGGTCTGTTGCTTACGTTTGTCTCTGAGGTTTGTCTCTTACGTTTGTCTCTCAGTTTGTCCCTTCAGGCCTGTCTCTCAGGTTTGTCTCTCAGGTCTGTCTCTCAGGTTTGTCTCTAAGGTTTGTCCCTTAGGTTTGTCCCTTAGGTTTGTCCCTTAGGTTTGTTTCTTCAGGTCTGTCTCTCAGGTCTGTCCCCTCAGGTCTGTCTCTCAGGTTTTTCTTCTCAGGTTTGTCTCTTAAGTTTGTCCCTTCAGGCCTCTCTCAGGTTTTCTCTTACGTTTGTCTCTCAGGTTTCTCTCTTAGGTTTTTCCCTTCAGGTCTGTCCCCTCAGGTCTGTCTCTCAGGTTTGTCTCTTACGTTTGTCTCTCAGGTTTGTCTCTTAGGTTTGTCTCTCAGGTTTGTCTTTCAGGTTTGTCTCTTAAGTTTGTCGCTTCAGGCCTCTCTCAGGTTTTCTCTTATGTTTGTCTCTCAGGTCTGTCTCTCAGGTTTGTCTCTCAGGTTTCTCTCTTAAGTTTGTCCCTTCAGGTCTGTCTCTCAGGTCTGTCTCTCAGGTTTGTCTCTTAGGTTTGTCTCTCAGGTCTGTCTCTCAGGTTTGTCTCTTAGGTTTGTCCCTTCAGGTCTCTCTCAGGTTTTCTCTTACATTTGTCCCTTCAGGCCTGTCTCTCAGGTTTGTCTCTCAGGTTTGTCTCTAAGGTTTGTCCCTTAGGTTTGTCCCTTCAGGTCTATCTCTCAGGTCTGTCCCCTCAGGTCTGTCTCTCAGGTTTGTCTCTCAGGTTTCTCTCTTAGTTTTGTCCCTTCAGGTCTGTATGTCAGGTCTGTCTCTCAGGTTTGTCTCTCAGGTCTGTCCCCTCAGGTCTGTCTCTCAGGTTTGTCTCTTAGGTTTGTCTCTCAGGTTTGTCTCTTAGGTTTGTCTCTCAGGTCTGTCCCTTCAGGCCTGTCTCTCAGGTTTGTCTCTTAGGTTTGTCGCTTCAGGTCTGTCTCTCAGGTCTGTCCCCTCAGGTCTGTCTCTCAGGTCTGTCTCTCAGGTTTGTCTCTTAGGTTTGTCTCTCAGGTCTGTCTCTCAGGTTTGTCTTTCAGGTTTGTCTCTTAGGTTTGTCCCTTACGTTTGTCCCTTCAGGTCTGTCTCTCAGGTCTGTCCCCTCAGGTCTGTCTCTCAGGTTTTTCTTCTCAGGTTTGTCTCTTAGGTTTGTCCCTTCAGGTCTGTCTCAGGTTTTCTCTTACGTTTGTCTCTCAGGTTTGTCTCTCAGGTTTCTCTCTTAGTTTTGTCCCTTCAGGTCTGTATGTCAGGTCTGTCTCTCAGGTTTGTCTCTCAGGTCTGTCCCCTCAGGTCTGTCTCTCAGGTTTGTCTCTTAGGTTTGTCTCTCAGGTTTTCTCTTATGTTTGTCTCTCAGGTCTGTCCCCTCAGGTCTGTCTCTCAGGTCTGTCTCTTACGTTTGTCCCTTCAGGTCTGTCTCTCAGGTCTGTCCCCTCAGGTTTGTCTCTCAGGTTTGTCTCTTAGGTTTGTCTCTCAGGTCTGTCTCTCAGGTTTGTCTCTCAGGTCTGTCTCTCAGTTTGTCCCTTCAGGTCTGTCTCTTACGTTTGTCCCTTCAGGTCTGTCTCTCAGGTCTGTCCCCTCAGGTTTGTCTCTCAGGTTTGTCTCTTAGGTTTGTCTCTCAGGTCTGTCCCTTCAGGCCTGTCTCTCAGGTTTGTCTCTTATGTTTGTCTCTCAGGTTTGTCTCTCAGGTCTGTCTCTCAGTTTGTCCCTTCAGGTCTGTCTCTCAGGTTTGTCTCTTCAGGTCTGTCTCTTACGTTTGTCTCTCAGGTCTGTCCCTTTAGGTTTGTCTCTTACGTTTGTCTCTCAGTTTGTCCCTTCAGGCCTGTCTCTCAGGTTTGTCTCTCAGGTCTGTCCCCTCAGGTTTGTCTCTCAGGTCTGTCCCCTCAGGTTTGTCTCTCAGGTTTGTCTCTTAGGTTTGTCTCTCAGGTCTGTCCCTTCAGGCCTGTCTCTCAGGTTTGTCTCTTATGTTTGTCTCTCAGGTTTGTCTCTCAGGTCTGTCTCTCAGGTTTGTCTCTTCAGGTCTGTCTCTTACGTTTGTCTCTCTGATTTGTCTCTCAGGTCTGTCCCTTTAGGTCTGTCGCTTACGTTTGTCTCTGAGGTTTGTCTCTTACGTTTGTCTCTCAGTTTGTCCCTTCAGGCCTGTCTCTCAAGTTTGTCTCTCAGGTCTGTCTCTCAGGTCTGTCTCTCAGGTTTGTCCCTTAGGTTTGTCCCTTCAGGTCTGTCTCTCAGGTCTGTCCCCTCAGGTCTGTCTCTCAGGTTTTTCTTCTCAGGTTTGTCTTTTAGGTTTGTCTCTCAGGTCTGTCTCTCAGGTTTCTCTCTTAGGTTTGTCCCTTCAGGTCTGTCTCTCAGGTCTGTCTCTCGGGTTTGTCCCTTAGGTTTGTCCCTTCAGTTCTATCTCTCAGGTTTTTCTTCTCAGGTTTGTCCAGGTACTATGGTCAGATGGGCGTGTCCTCAGGTAGGAGTGGTCACCTCTCTTCAGTGATATGTTACATCACTGGTTCCTGGTTAGTCCTGGGACTGCTGGACCCCCCAGGGACCAGGTCTACCCTGGTCTAACGGATCAATGACTCAGCCTGAGTGTGAAGCACTGAATTCTGAATAAAGAGGAAGATGATGATAAAGGTGTGAGTTACTGTTATGTGATGAAACGCCACAAGGCCACCCCCCCAGTCTGAGTCAGACCTGGATGGAGTTTGGTCCCTCAGGGAACTCAGTCTACAGGAGAACTGATCAAACCTTCTGAGGCAGGCTCCAGTTCAAGAGCAGGATGACAGGGGATAAATATGAGCTTCAACAGCGTCAGTGCAGCACATCAGGACCACATCAGCCACAGACCAAGATCAGACCAAGTCCGGACCAAAACCAGATCAAATTCAGACCAGGATCGGCGCTGGATCTTTTTCCATCACTGAACAACAAGTATGTTTTTAGCTCCTTTTTCTTCTGTGGTCTGAATTAAATCAGTAGAAACTTTATTGAAGATGTTACAACAGAAAAGCTTCAGGATGGTGGACTGACTGGACCTGGTTCTGGTTCTGGGTAAACTAGATCTGACTCTGGGGTCTGAGTTTGAAAACTACTTGTGTTCCTGTATGTGAGTGGACCTGACCAGCTCTAACCAGTCCAGAGTCTGTCATGTACAGTTTTGGTCTTAAAACTGGAATTCTTCTTCTGCAGTGCAATGTGGGTACATCGTCCTGTTCGTGGAGTTGTGGGTGGAATTTACTGCAGGCCGAGCTTTCAAGGAATTAAGTGCAATGCAGGAAATTGACAGTATCATCGAGGACCTGCAGGCGGCGCTGCAGGTCTACAGCCACGTCCTCCAGGAGACGGTGAGTCGAATGTGACAGCCTCCATCATTAGCTGTGACTAGATGATAATCCGGTCAGGAGGTTTGGAGGGGTTCATATTCTCATCATCTATGTTTTTCTGCAGAGTTCCTTGAAAGACCTGAATGACCCTGAAAGACTTCTTCCCTGCACAGAGACAGCAGCTCACCTTGGACAGGTGAGTCTCCCTCTGACCTCTGACCTCTCCCTCCTGCTGCCCCAACTCCCTGATAGTATTTTCCTGTGTTGTGGTCCAGAACTCGGAGCTGGTCTTCAGGCTGTCTCAGTACCAACAGTGTGCTGAGCAGCTCCGCTCTCTGTGTCGGGACTCCAGCACTCTGAGTCGGGTCATCGCTCTGAACCAGGACCTGCTGCAGCACCTGGTCAGTACTTAAGCTCTGATTGGCTCATTCGTACAGTCAGTGACCTTCAGCGTTCAATCTGGAGCCGTTTGAGATCTTCAGGACAGAGAACGGATCCTGAATCTGATGAAAAGTCCAAATTTAACTTCTTCAGTTTTTTATTTTGAAGGGTGTGGTCTCCCCTCTCACTCTGCCAATCAGGAAAGAGAATCAGAACCTCTCTTCTGATTGGCTGGCAGTTTTCTGGCCTATTAGACCTGATTTGGAATCAAACCACACTTTTAGTTACTTTTAGACTGTGTGGACCATTACTGTCTCAGTTTGTCAGGTTTTACATTTTATTATTTAGGTTCTGACCCGTTTGTGTGTTTTTGTGTTGTTTCTGGGTCTAATCAGGGCTTTACAGGGTGCCCCTCCCCCTCGCCCCCCCCTGCCTCAGACTTTGACTCTGTGCGTCGGTCCATTCGGTGTGTTGACTGTTGGAGCCAGCAGGTGGCAGCACTGCGTAGGTAACACACCTGAGACGACATCATTTGATGACATCATCAAAACTTAAACACATTTCTTTATTTTGATAAAGTTTGTTTGAATGAAATTGACCTTAAAGTTGTGATGTCATAAATATGTATGACATCATCAAGTCAAGAAGTCGAAGTCAATGTTGAGTCTTCACTCTGATGGTGTGATATTTATTTTTGGCGTGTTGTGTAGTTGTGTAACTGAGTTTTTCTATCAACACAAATGTAAAGACACCTTTGAAATATTTATATTTTTCAGCTGTTCAGTTTTTAAATAAAGATTTAGTCAGAATTCCAGAAGCCTCAGAGTCTTCGTCAAACTGACAGAGCTGAGCCTTCAGGCTCTGGTTTAAAGACAGAGGGTCCGCAGAACCTGGACCTGTTGCTGACCTTTGCCCCCATGTGAAGGATTAGAGTCATGAAAGCAGGTCTCACTGTTCTCTCTCAAAGCTACACTCACTTTGACCTCACCACATTTCCTGCAATCTGGAGTCAGCATCTTGGCAGTGCCTGACTCCACCTTCATAAAAAGGCAGGGTCAAGGTAGAGCTTAAACACTGGTGGACACACCCACTCACACAAGAAGTCTCTCCCGTAATCCTCCAGAATGAAATCCGTGATAAAATCCAGGGCAGGTGCGTTATAGATGCTGACCTCTAGTGGCCGGGAGCCAAACTGCATGTTCAGGTCATGACAGGTCGTTGAGCAGATTCCCCCTCACAGCCGGTAGGACGACGCTGATGTGGATGAGGCCGCGGTAACGTTTACCACACCGGATGTACCTGGACTCTACTTACCACTGACACACCTGTCAGGTACATTGAAAGCATACAGCTGATAAACCAATCGGATCAGTAATTTTCCAAGTCATGTTAACTCTCTCTCTCTTTAATCTCTGGTTTGAATTTTTATGGAGATAAACCATGATATTTTCAATTAATAATTCATTTAGAGGTAAATGTGGTCTACAGGTAGACCTCCTGTGGTCTCTTTCTACATCAGGTTCAGGTTCCATATTAATCCAGTGAAAGTCTCAAAGGTCTCAGACCTCAGAGAATCTGGATGGTGGCCTTATCACCTTGACAACCTGGTCAGCTACACCTGGTTGTCGCGGTGATAAGAGATTTGTATTGTCCTAATTACGTGAGACATTTCCATAACAACTGTCAGTATCAGGATCGGTGTAGATCTGCTCCCTGTAGTCCGCATCCTCTGTGGGGGTGTGGTCTAAGTGGGTGGGGCCCGGGTCAGCCAGCTGATTGGATTTCAGCAAAGACACTTTTCTGCCAAACGCCTGAAACAATTTGACCATGACGGCACACTGGATGACCTGGAGGGGGAGGAACCTCGGTCAGTGTCTGTGTGTGTGTGTGTGTGTGTGTGTGTGTGTGTGCGTGTGTCTGTGTGTGTGACCTGCAGCAGCACCAGACTGAAGTCCATACTGACAATGATCACAATGTTTTCCTGCAACCAAACACTGAGTGTGTGTTTGCAGCCCTGCAACAACACAACAACACATCTAATAACATAAAGCAACAAACACACATAATGTGACATAATGATGTCACAACAATGTTTGTGTGAGCCTACCTCCTGGTAAGATCCGTTTCCTTGGAAAAATGTTGGTCCAATCTGGTTCAGGTCTGAGCACCAGGACGAGTTGAATCTGGTCTGAGTAGACCGGAAGCAGGAACAGGGCAGGACTGTTGGTCCAGTCAGGTTCAGACTTTGTATGAAGGGGTTATTCAGCCAATCAGAAGGCCCCGTTCTACCACAGCACCTGGCCTGTTGACCAATTACACAGTCAGGATCATCACTCAGAATGTTAGGACTTATCTGGGCTTTTATTTTGGGGGGAACAGGAAGCTGTTGGGCCTTACCTGGTGCTGGACCTGGTCCATCAAAGAGTCCTTTCTGAGGCTGCTGCCCCCGTACTGAAGGATGATCTGTTCCAGCACTGCATCCAGACCCTGTTCAATCTGAACACAGCAGAATTTGGATCAGGTCCGGATGTACTGGGTCTGCTGAGTTCTCTCCAAAATAAGAGTCCTGACCTTGTACCTGCTGAAGAGCAGCAGCAGAGTGATGAATATCTGGCCCAGGACCAGGACCAGCAGGAAGACCAAGTACTGAGGAGGAACAAAGTCTGTGTGAGTCGTGTTCATCTATCAATATCAGGTGTTTTTACAGGTATTATTACAGGTGACTCACCGTCAGCAGCAGGAATCGGTTCTCACCATTCGCTCCAATGAATCCAACAACACTGACCGCAGCCACAACTCCGCCAATGATCAACAGCCCAAATGCCACAGTACGCAACTCCACTGGACACACAAAGACACAGAAACACAATTTCACTCATTCAATCGTGGTCTATAACATACAACTTTAAATTTCAGCCTGTATCAGTCCTGGTTAACTCAACAGAATGATTAAACTCCGTTAGCATAGTTCTCATTAACGTGATTCATATTTAAGGTTCTGCTGTCTGAGCTGCGGTTGTGTCCTCAGGTACCGGAGGAAAGGACGCTCAGGAAGTTCCCTTTGTCATACAGGATCCAAATGCCACAGCCAGAAACACTGAGACCCAGAGCCTGCACACAGGAGTCAAAGGTCAGACCGCCTCTGTCTTAGAAGAAGGCGACGTTAGAGATGAGACTGAACATCTCACCAGGAAGACAATGTTAAAAACTGCAGAGCAGAACTTCAGCAGCTGAATCTTCAGATCCAGCTTCATCTCTTCACTCAGTCAGTTTCATCAGTTCTGATCAGCAGATTCATGCGACTGACTGAGTCACTGCATTTCTCCTGCAAAACACATAAGCTCAGAGTTCACTTCCTCATTGTCTCTAAACATTAACATCTCTCTCTCTCGCTCTCTCACACACACACCTTATTTTCCTTGAGTCCCCTGGAAAGTCCTTGAGGACTCACTGTGGGAAAATCGGCTTCATGAGAAAGACAAATAGCCTGCGACCTATGACCCTGAGCTGAGTCGGTCTCCCAGAGGTGAAAGGTCACAGCTCGTTCCCATGTTCATCAGCACCATTACAGATCAGCCGTTTGGTGGTTACCATGGTAACACATGTCAGTCAGAGAGCTTCTGAATATTCAGTCACTTCGAATACATCACAGTGACATCCAGGGTCCTGTGGACAGTGTTTCTGGACCTGGACTGGGATCACACAGAAATGTTAACTGCAATTTCCCAGTCTGGGATAAATAAAGTATCTATCTATCTATCTATCTAAAGCAAACTGCTAATAAAACCCGCCAGACCCGGATCAGCAAATTGATGCATGCGTGAAGCTGCAGCTGCTGTTCAATTCCTGTTCAGACAACAACCTGAATGAATGTGAGACACACCTGAACATGTCTGAGCAGGAAACACACACACACACCAATAAACTGTGTGTTATAAAGATGTTTATCTACAGTTCTTGTGTGTGTTATCCATCAGGAAGTTAAAGGGTTATTTATGACCTCAGAGCTGTGGGAGGGATTCCCTCTCTCTCTCACACTCCGTGTTTGTCTCTCATCCATGATGAACGTGTTTCGCTCTCTCTGGTTTGTTCTTTTAGTGTCGACCTGCTGCGGTGAGTGACCTCTGACCTCAGTGTGTTTGTGTGTGTAGAGGTTGTGGTGTTGTTCTGTTTGAAGCCGCATGTTTCAGCTTATCAGTGGAGAACATTGTTGAGGTTCTGGAGGTTCTGTCACATCTGGAGAGTTTACGGGTGCGACCACAGTTGTTTGTAACCACGGCGACATGTCTCTGACCTTGGACCACAATGATGGTCTAACCTAAACTGGATCTGAGCACAGAGGAGTCACATTCAGCTTCATGACGTCTCCGATCCACCTCAGCTTGTCCAGACTTGATCCTGCAGTTTTTGCTGCTTAAATCTGGTCCCGGTCGCTCAAGCTAAATCCTGGATTCTCCCCCACAGAAGAACAGGTCCAGTCAAAGGTCACGATGAAGGTCAACCTCCTCATCATCATTCTGTAACAACCTCAGAGGAACTTTTCACTTTCACAACAGACTCAGACCTGTGACATGCTCTAACAGACTGCTGGATTTCCTGCCCTCACACAGTCCAGACTGAACCGGTCCATCACTGGCCTGGACCTGGTTCTGCCTGCGACACTCTTTGCTGGAACCACAGATTGGGGCAAACCACAGAAAAAAAAATCCCAACAAAACGGATCATGAAAGAGTATGACCAGGACCTGAGCGTGTGTGTGAGATCCCGGTCAAGGTGAGGACACCACATCACTTAGGATTCTGGACCCACGTTCAGGAAGAAGAAGTAAAGTCCACAACAGGAGGTCCAGTTGGGCCACAGGAGGAAGGTGATTGGACATCAAACCAAGACAGACTATGACACACACAGGGGAAGTACCCTTAATCTTTTGAAAATAAAACTGAGCATCAGTCCTGATAGTTGTCCAGCAGCTGGCTCTGCCAGTCCAGACATGATCCAGATGGGGTTCAACTCAGTTTGTGTTACCAGGAACCTCCACAACTGTTTTATATCTGGGGGCTTTGGGGCTCCAGGGCCCCCACAAACCAGGTCTCTATTTATCGCTGTGGTTGTTTTCCCTCCAGCAGACACAGGAAACCATGAAGAAGAGTGGACCATTGATGACTACGACACCCCAACACCAACACCAGACTATGACTACACAGCCACTTTCGACTATTACTATGTTAACGGCCCTGCAGAACCAACTGTTCTACCTAAGCTTCACAGTGTCTTTGACTCCTCAGTGACTGGAAGCTTCAAGCCTGAGAACAAGGTGAGAGCCTTATCCCACTGTTCCCACAGTGATCCCTCAGTGTTCTCCACTGTTCCCTCAGTGATCCCTCAATGTTCTCCACTGTTCCCACAGTGATCCCTCAGTGTTCTCCACTGTTCCCTCAGTGATCCCTCAGTGTTCTCCACTGTTCCCTCAGTGATCCCTCAGTGTTCTCCACTGTTCCCACAGTGATCCCTCAGTGTTCTCCACTGTTCCCACAGTGATCCCTCAGTGTTCTCCACTGTTCCCTCAGTGATCCCTCAATGTTCTCCACTGTTCCCTCGGTGATCCCTCAATGTTCTCCATTGTTCCCTCACTGTTCCCTCAGTGATCTCTCAGTGTTCTCCACTGTTCCCTCAGTGATCCCTCAATGTTCTCCACTGTTCCCTCAGTGATCCCTCAATGTTCTCCATTGTTCCCTCACTGTTCCCTCAGTGATCTCTCAGTGTTCTCCACTGTTCCCTCAGTGATCTCTCAGGGTTCTCCACTGTTCCCTCAGTGATCCTTCAATGTCCTCCATTGTTCCCTCACTGTTCCCTCAGTGATCTCTCAGTGTTCTCCACTGTTCCCTCAGTGATCCCTCAATGTTCTCCACTGTTCCCTCAGTGATCCCTCAGTGTTCTCCACTGTTCCCACAGTGATCCCTCAGTGTTCTCCACTGTTCCCTCAGTGATCCCTCAATGTTCTCCACTGTTCCCTCGGTGATCCCTCAATGTTCTCCATTGTTCCCTCACTGTTCCCTCAGTGATCTCTCAGTGTTCTCCACTGTTCCCTCAGTGATCCCTCAATGTTCTCCACTGTTCCCTCAGTGATCCCTCAATGTTCTCCATTGTTCCCTCACTGTTCCCTCAGTGATCTCTCAGGGTTCTCCACTGTTCCCTCAGTGATCCTTCAATGTTCTCCATTGTTCCCTCACTGTTCCCTCAGTGATCCCTCAGTGTTAGGGACGAAGCTCAGGGGAACGGGTTCCATTTGTGTCATAGATATGTGGACAGTTTTGTGTTTGTCACGATCTTGTTGAAAAAGGATGTGCTCTGATTATTCTCCTGACCTTTGTGTAACCTCTCAGGCTGCAGGGCTTGGTCAGCTGACCCCCATGATTGTCCTGGGATTGGCTGTCCATCAGATTTGGACCTGATGGGGGCGAAGCTGAGGACAACCAACAGAGAGGTGAGATCAGACGGAGGTCAAGGATGTAAAAATTGCCTGACAACAATAATATCCACTCACTGAGTCAGACACCACAACTTTCATTTGGCCAGAGATGACATCATCCCGATAGGACTGGCAAACAGCAAGACTGTCAGCTGAGCCTTCATTTCTGATGTCAGAGACCCCGAGCAGCAGTGAAGTCACAGGGTCCAGGTGTCCTGACCCAGATCCAGTGGTGGATTCAAACTCAAATAGTTTCTATAAAGTCCTGACATGCAGCTGCTGATATGGTTAAAAATGTTAAAATGTTCTGTAAATCTGTGTTTTTGCTGATTGGCTTAAGATAGTAAACGGTGGACCCCGACATAGCAGCAGCATGACCTGCTGGACGCATCCTCCAAAAACACAGAGGACACACCTGGTGATATCATAGTGACATCACACCAGCAAAATGATGCAACCCTGATGCTGATCCTGTAAACTCAGGAGGGTGCTTTCAATCCAGACTGATCAGGATTGACTAGGTCACTCAGTTCTGATCACTGGACCGGAAACTTTGATCAAACTTAAGAGTATTGTCAAAATCAATGGGGCGATTTCAGGAGCTTTAGATGAAATCCTTTCTGGTTCTAATCTGCCTCTCTCTCGCAGATCTACCTGTTGGCCTGTGATCAACTGACCACCCTCAAGACCAACCCTCTGACTAACTGATCAACAACCGATCATCAGTCCACTCAGCCTGAGTTCACTGATCAGCTGTGTTGCCTTGACATTTAGCCAATATTTTTGTAGTTTTCAGTCTGTAATAAATGACTTCAATCGTCTGTTGTTGACTCTCTGAAGTGTTGCCCCTTGTTGGACAGATCAATAACATTGTGGAGTCATCTTATTTGTTTTTGTGATGACGGTTCATTTCTATGGAAAAGCCCAAGATTAGTCACCATGTAACATCTTTTATTAAAAAAATATTCAAAGGCCTCTAACAAAAGTGGGGCCTCACTCACACAAATTCCAACATACAGAGAGGCCAGTGAAGTAAACACAGCAACGCAACACTGCACACTCTGATAAAACCAAATCTGAGCATCACCTGCTCAGTGACCTCACATGGTAAGGCCCCTTTAACTAACCTGAGACCAAACTAAAGTCATTCTATATACCTGGACCAGCACAAAGGTGAAAATCAAACTGTGACATCACTGTTAAATGAAGGAACTTCACCCAGTCACCAAAATAAACTTGAAGATAACAAGCTCCCCCATCCCCATCAGTCCCACTGTGGTGGCATCTGTCCAGCCATCGACATATACTCGTCCAGCTGAGCGTCCAGCCGGCTCCTGGACAGGGACATGTATTCATCCAACTCTTTGTCCAGCCGTGTTTTGGACAGGGACATGTACTCGTCCAGCTCTGCATCCAGCTGCCTCTTGGTTGGAACGTTGTCTTTGCTCCTCCTCCACGTGGCGGCAGCCCTGCCCATTTGCAGGTTCAGTTGAGGTCTCTGGCGTGGTCCTGCAGGAGAACAGAGGAACCTTCAGGAATATTCACCTGGAGACAGAGATCAAAAGTGAACTGGTCCCAGCCCTCAAATGGAAGCTCCTGGTGTGTCAGGTGACCAAGAACCTTTTCACCTGTACAGCACACAGTAGCTGTGAAGAGAAATTATTTCCTGTTCTGGATCCTGAACTGTTCGTGTCCCTGACCTGCAGTCAGCTTCTGGACGTTAGTCTTGGTGGGAATGTGGTGTTGACCGAGTCGACTCCTCAGGCGACCTCGTCCTGCAGAGGAAATGTGCAATGACATTAACGATATAACCCTCACTCTGCTCCTCCTCTCAGCTGCTGACATGTTTGATCTGAACCACAGCAGACCAGAATCAGAACCAGATCTACAGCTACTCACTCATCAGGGTGGAGGTGATCCTGGTCCTCCATCTGTATTTGTTGATGAAGCTCCAGAAACCTTGAGGTCGGGGGAAAGAGAGGCGAGACACCTGCTGCCAGCCAAGTCGCTCCCACACGCTCTGCCTCCTCCTCCAGCGCTGCTTCACATGCGGCGCCTGAAACACAGAAAACTAGTCCAAGTCCAGTCAGCGGGTCTCAGACATCAAGTCAAACCCCATCACTCCTGAAGACAAGGTGAAACTGTCACAGCACGGCTGTTCATCACATGACCCACTGTCTGATGACATCACGAGGTAAACACACAGCTGATGTTATTTTTCCCTCCGCAGCAGCCATCACAGCCCCCACCTGCAGACCGAGCACTGATGGTGGATCCTTCTGCAGCAGCAGGACCACCCCCGGGGCTCCAGACACCCTCCTCCTCTGGGTCATGATGCGGTCTAAGGCAACGTTCCTGGACCTGCTCACCTGGTCCACCAGAACCTGAGAAAAGCTGCAACAGACCAAAAATTCATCCCTCATCTCCATAGTTAATAGACGAGATAAATCTTTGTTTGCTGATACAGTGTGAAGGCTCACCGCTCATGGAGGGAAACTCCAGTGCTGGATCTCAGGGGCAAAGGTTTGGATGACTCCATCAGATCCCTGATTCTTTCACAGTGTGGTCCGTATAACCGAGCCGGATCTCCTCCACCTGAGCCGGATATCCCGTTAAAACTCAAACTATTTAACTTTTGTCCTGACATGACACACCGACCGCTCACAGAGTTTCGGCCCAAATACCCTAAATATGAGAAACTTAATGAAAGAATCTGTTGTTTAAGGCAGAACCCGAGAGACCCGGTCCGGTCCGGACTCCACAGGATCTCAGCCTCTCCTGTCCGTTTGGTTTTTAGTGGGATCCGCCGCCATCTTGTCCTCCGACACAAACGGAAGCTGTAACTTCAGCCGCCCGGACCGGACCTTTACCGTTATTTGATCAAAGTTCCGTTTTCCGCTGTTAAAGATAGAAAAGTTGAGAAACACGAGCCGCGGTGAGTTCACCTGAACAACCGACACACCTGCGAGTGGCTCCGGGACACCGACGGTTCTCCGTCCGCTAGCTTAGGGTTGGTGCTAACCTAGCTTAGCTTAGCCTATCAGTTTATCTTACCTTACCGTAGCTTCGAGCTCCGGGTTTATGTTTAGAGTCAGTCTGTGAACTTAGAGCAGCTTAGTTAGCCCGCAAACTTTTCAGTCTCCTCGAAATTAAAGGTAAATCCCATGAGCACTTGCGGCCTCACCTGTTTGTCCAGCAGGGACAGGTCAGTGCAGGATTAATGGATTAATTATGACAGAGTGAGGAGCTAACAGGAGCTACATTTGGTTTTTCTACTTTTTCAGTTTGATGTTCACAGCCTGTGTTTTTATTTATTTTTATTTCATCATTATCATCATTGTTGTTGAAGTAAATACATACAGACAACATTACCATCCCAGTTTAAAACAGAAGAAATACAGAACTGTATTTGCTTCAGACTTCAGTGTTATTTCCTGGTTTGATGATTCGTCAGTAGACTCGCAGTAAAATGAACAGAGACGTTCTGTTGACCTGTTTGACATTTATTAGGTTTAAACGTCACTCATTCACGATGATGTCACACCAAGACGGAGCGAGACACACACACAGGGGAGAGCTGTGACTGGCTGTCACACGTCACGTGCACAAACAAACTTTCTAACCGAACTTCAAAGGAAAAATGTGGGATATGCGTTTCCGGGCACTGCCTTCAAAATAAAAGCGGAACGTGGAAGAAGACGAATTGTCGAGTTAATGAGGATTTAAGTAAAATTCAAATCTGGAAACATCTCCAGTTTAAATCCACCAAAGGAACAACCACCACACAGACCCAGTCTGTGGTTCAGATGTGGTTCAGCTGCTGTGTTGGTGAAAACAGAGTTTTTAGCTGTAAAGTGACAATGAACATTCAACTTTGTCATCTTTTCTCCATCCAGACATCTCTGCTCTTATTTTTAAAGTCCAGATATCACTTGACTTCCTGTTATGTCTGGCTGTCCCCTCTCAGTATGCAGACACACATTCACTCTGATCAGACGGAGAACACAGACCGTGGACACACAGTCTGACTGTCTGAGCAGATCACACAGACAGAAGACAGACTACAGAAAACATAGAACAGGAGACAGACAACAGAGGACATAGAACAGGAGAAAGAAAACAGGACAGAAGACAGACTACAGAGGACAGAACAGGAGACAGACTAAAGAAGACAGGGGACAGTCTGGTGAGTAGACCTGCTGAAATGAGATGAAAGTTTAACGGGTTCAGAAGGTTTTATCTACAACTGATGCAGCAGAAGCTGTCTCTACCTGTCTGTCTGTCTCTGTCAATCTGTTGTCCTAATTTTCTTTTGATGGGTAAAGAACCAGGTTTCTCTCTTTGTACCCAGGTGACCATGTCTTTGCTTGGCTCCGCCCCCAGCAGCAGTGATGCCTGCCTCAGCATTGTCCACAGCCTCATGTGTCACCGGCAGGGTGGGGAGAATGAGGGCTTTGCCAAGCGGGCCATTGAGAGCCTGGTGAAGAAGCTGAAGGAGAAGAAGGATG
Source organism: Echeneis naucrates (assembly GCF_900963305.1). Taxonomy (NCBI): domain Eukaryota; kingdom Metazoa; phylum Chordata; class Actinopteri; order Carangiformes; family Echeneidae; genus Echeneis; species Echeneis naucrates. The sequence goes on from NC_042516.1 coordinate 24,693,136, forward strand.
AGCTGGACTCGCTCATCACTGCTGTCACCACCAATGGCGTCCACCCCAGCAAGTGTGTGACCATCCAGAGGACACTGGATGGGCGGCTGCAGGTATGACGCTCACAAGAAGACCGCTTACAGGTTGTTGGTGGCACTTCCTGGTTTTCAGATGTAGGAGGTACTGGGACCAGAGGTGGTCAGGCTGTGTGGTAATGAGTCCTAATTTGGCCTTCCCCTTAAAGGCGCAGCCTGTGATTTTAATCCAATAGCTGTCAGTGTTTCCTGCCACAGACTGTCTGTTAACCTGATCAGTGACATCAGAGAGGATCAGATGACCATCAGCTGTGATGATGTAATCACTGAGTGCAGACATTAAAACCTGTATAAGAAAAACCGAGTATCACTGATGGTCCATAGGGTCTGAAGTTCAGACCCGGTTCACTTTAGTCCAGATTTGTCAGAGCAGACTGGGTGTGTCTCTGATCAGTAGACCACAGCATGAGGGATCAGTCTGTCTAGACCCACTTCCGCACAGGTGCTCCTGTGGAACCAGATCAAGAACTTTTTCCAAAGCTGACAGAATCACTAGCACCTGTTGAAAACCCACTGCAGTGAAACCTGAGTCCTTTAAAAACTCAGACTAAACCTCAGGAACCTCTTAAATGCTTTTGAGAATTGATGGAAACCTGATCCAGTGCCCTGAAACTTTCCCTCACCCTAAAAAGCTCCCGGAGACCCTCAGAAACCATTGAAATGATCTCCGAGATGGGCCCCCTGTAGGACTCAGGGACTTTAAATAATTCTCTAAAAAGTGTTTGGTCTAGACCTGCTCTATATGTAAAGTACCTTGATGTAACTTTGTTATGTGTGACACTATATAAATAAATCTGATTTGAGGGACTCCTGGTCTCTGAGGACACATCAAGCTCATAGACCCTGATGGGCCATCATGGGCGTGACAATGACCAGTTTCAACCTTAAACCCAGACTGGGACACAGACTGGGACTTGAAGGAACCGGTGAAATTCAGATCTGACATAACAGAGTAATGTCAGAGAGACGGTCTGTGTATGTCTGTGTACTTCTGTGTGTGTCTGTGTGTTTCCTTCAGCCTGGAGGACGAAGGGCTTGTTTTGTCTGAAAGACAGGAAAGGGGCGGGTTAAGAGTAAAGCCAGACTGTGTGTGTGTGTGTGTGTGTGTGGAATGTGTACACGTCTGAGATTTGTCGTTGGATCAGAAACCACAGTGTCTACTCTGTAAAAATGTCTTCCTCAGTTTGTTGGTGAGTTTAAAGTGAGTCAGACGGTGACAGACTACACAGACCTGGAAAGAGCTAGAGCCTGGTTTAGTTTGGGAAAGATAAAGTCCTGACCACCAATCCTCATTTTATTTATTTTTCATTGAAGGTTTCGAATGAAATTCCAAAACAAACAAACAACAAATCTTCACTATCACAATTTGTTTTTACCTTAATTCTGAAAGGGAACAGGAAGACAGAGACGACTGCAGCAGAGGTGTGTGTGGGTTTTTTTTGTGTGTCTGTGTGTGTCTCTCTGTTGTGTCTCAGACTCTTGTTCCCGTCCTTCACCTGCACTCACCCTGACTTCTGTGCTCTGATTGGCCGCTTTAGTCTGAACGGCATTTTTTCACATTGAGGACTTCAGAGACCTGGACCAGCTCAGCTCAGTCCAGGACCAGGACCTGATCCAAAGTCTGAGCTCATCTTTAACTGGAACTATCACTGCACAAAATGGACACGCAAAGAGACATGCAGATACAACACAAACACACACATGCAGACAGTGTTTCCATGGTAACCTCTACACACTATGATTCAGTTCATGTATTTAGATTTCCGATGAAGAATGGGTCTATGTCTGTTTCACCTGTCTCACTTGCCTCCCATCTGTCTCCCTGTGTCCCCAGGTAGCAGGCAGGAAGGGTTTCCCTCATGTGATCTATGCACGTCTGTGGCGTTGGCCCGACCTCCATAAGAACGAGCTCAAACACGCCACGTTCTGTCGGTTTGCCTTCGACCTGAAGTATGACAGCGTGTGTGTGAACCCATATCATTATGAGAGGGTGACTCCGCCCACAGGTACACCGCCCTGCCCACAGCTGTATCAGGGGAGAGGTGCATTACCAATGAGGTTGTCTCACAGCTCCTGTCTTCTTTCAGGTCCTCAGTCTCTCATTCAGGACTGTCTGCAGATCGACCTGCCCCCCCATCATGACCCATACGTCCAGCCCCGCGCTGTCAGCGTGTATCCCAGCATGCCTCTGTCTCCCCAAGGTGTCTGGTTGCTCTGTTTGTGTCATAGCTCAGGCCAGTAAAGCTGGAGTCTGACTGTCTGTGTCCTTAGGCGCCGTGAGGCTGGAAAGCCGAGTGGGCGGAAACTCTGATGGCCTGGGTCAACTCCCGAACGTCCCCCCTCAGAACCAGGGAGGTCAGGCCTCGCCACCGCAACCCAAACCCCCCATCACCCCTCAGCCTCCTCCCACCTTGCCACAGCGGCAAAATCTCAAGTACAGCAGCCCCCCGAGGACTGGTGCAGTTCTGTCCCCCGTGTCTTGTGTGTCCTCAGCCACCTGGTCAGGTAGCAGCCCCGCCCCCTACAGCCCTGCAGGACTTCAAAGTTCACGGAGCCAGCAGCAGCCTCTAATACATCACCATCACCATGCCCCCAACACCCACTTCTGTATGATGTCATGATGTTCCTGTGACATCACAGCACTGTCGTCCAATCAGGAGGAACCTCTCACTGAGTCTGTTTGTCCCTACAGGGTCTCAGCATCACAGCACCGCCCCCCACCCACAGCCAGTGTCCAACCACCCAGGTAACACCTGTCCAGGCATGTCCCTCCTACCAACATGTCCAATCACTCATACCTGTCCAATAATGTCCTCACGTATATAAAATGTCCTCCCTCTGTTGTGGGTCTGGTTCTTCTGGTCCCCCTGGTCTCTTAGGTCCAGAGTTCTGGTGCTCAATCTCATACTTTGAGTTGGATGTCCAAGTCGGGGAGATGTTTAAGGTCCAGTCCAGCTGTCCTATGGTGACGGTGGATGGATATGTGGATCCTTCAGGAGGAGATCGATTTTGTCTGGGACAGCTGAGCAACGTCCACCGTACAGCTGCCAGTCACCGTGCCAGGTAACCCAGTCAGACAAGACAGACCAGTACCCCAGTTCATTCAGTCCCAGTAATTTCACAGTTTTATCTGTCCCTGCAGGCTCCACATTGGTCGGGGGGTCCAGCTGGAATGTCGGGGGGATGGGGACGTCTGGATGCGTTGCCTTAGCGACCACTCGTTGTTCATCCAGAGTTTCTACCTGGACAGAGAGTCTGGCAGAACACCTGGAGACGGAGTCCACAAGATCTACCCTGGAGCCTACATCAAGGTCAGGACTAGAACAGACCTCTGGGCCAGCTGTCTAGCCACCATTCTGACAGTCTATCTATCTCACCTGTCTGCCCCCAGGTGTTTGACCTGCGTCAGTGTCACAGACAGATGCAGCAGCAGGCAACTGCTGTTGTTGGTTCGATTCCTGGACTGAACAGTGTGGGAGGGATCAGTCCTGTGTGTGTCTCAGGTGTGCGTTATTCCTGTGTGTTTCTCAGGTGTGTGTTCTTCCTGTGTGTTTCTTAGGTGTGCGTTCTTCCTGTTTGTTTCTAAGGCATGTGTTCTTCCTGTGTGTTTCTCAGGTGTGTGTCCTTCCTGTGTGTTTCTCAGGTGTGTGCGCTTCCTGTGTGTGTCTCAGGTGTGTGCGCTTCCTGTGTGTGTCTCAGGTGTGCATTTTTCCTGTGTGTTTCTCAGGTGTGCATTCTTCCTGTGTGTTTCTCAGGTGTGTGTTCTTCCTGTGTGCGTCTCAGGTCTGGGGGTGGATGACCTGCGGAGGTTGTGTATTGTGCGTCTGAGCTTCGTCAAAGGTTGGGGTTGTGACTACCCGCGGCGCAGCATCAAGGACACACCCTGTTGGTTGGAAGTTCACCTGCACCGAGCGCTGCAGTTGCTGGACCAGGTGCTGCACACATTGCCACCTCAGGAACACACACTCTGACACACACAGCTGTGATGTCATCAGAATGATCTCACCTGAGTTCATACCCTCCCTCCCTCCCCCTGCTTCAGACAGCCGTAAACATGCAAGCATGTTGTAGCTCATTGGTCGGTTCAGACCTTTGGACAATCAACCAACCACCAAACCAATCCAGTGAGTTTCCATGGTTACCTGCATCAGGGTCACACGTTCATTTCACACAAAACAGGAAGGAGAGAAAAACTCAGACTCAGAACTGAGCCTCAGTCCTGATCCTGAGTCTAACCCAGATCTGACTCTCCAGACCCCCAACAGCTGCAGACTGGGGAGAGGCTCTGACCTATTCAGACAGTTAGGTGAGGTTTGGGGAGCGGATCAGTAGTCAGGGACAGTCTTAGTGGACATTACAGACACCAGGAAATGAAAAAATAGTCTCAAATGCACAGTTTGAGTGACCTTTGACCTCTATAAATCAGCAGCAGTCCTCTCCAGCTTCCTGTTTTAATTTATTTAACTTTGTTGGTTTTCTATGAAGGGCTGATTTCTTGCTCTCAGTGACATAATTTTCTAGTCTATGTGGCAGTTCAGCTCCTCCGACCTCTAAGACTCTTTGCTTTTTCAACCTTTAATCCTGTTAAATTTTAAAGGATGTTATATTGAAAGGGTTTATCCCTCTAAGATTTGCTGTTTATTCAAAATAAACTTTTTCTGTTTGGGAAATAGTTTCTGCTTCTACTCCTCACACATAAGACTCTCATAAGACTTTCAAAGTAAATCAATCTACAATATTTTTGTGTTTCAGGATTCATTGGTAAAACAATAGAACATTTCATCAGTTCAAATCAGATGGAAGATTTCTGCAAGAAGTAAAACAACAAATTTACAATTTGATGAATATTTTTTAAAATACATTTTTCACTTTTGCCTCTGTGTTACATCCTTCAGAGAATCAACACAAGTTTCTTTAGACTTCTTCATTTCATTCAAAACAATTAAAAACAATTACTACAAAACAAAACAATTAAATTGAAGCATAAATCACAGAGACAAATAGCACACGATAAACAACCGAACCCATTCATCTTGTTGGGCTTATTTCGTGTATTTCCTTTTTGGCACAGAATCGTTTCCTCTGGGTAATTTCATTAAAGATCATGTTTGTTTATTTATTTATTTATTTATTTTCGATAGATCCGGAGAGCTTCCGTCAATTAAGCTTTTTTCAGAAAAACTATTTTTCTGAATAAGGCCGAGTCACATTGAACGCATCAAGAAAACATGGCGCCAATAAGGACAAAGAGCGAGAGTCTGTGAAGTTTAAATGTTTCATATCCGTCTTCTGATTGGTCATAGTGAAACAACGCCTCCGCAGCTCCAACCAATGGCAGAGAGGCATCTTCAACAATAAACTCATAGGGGCGGGGTTCCATGAGTGGCTCTCGTTTGAACCAATAGGAGGTCAAATTATAAATTTCGAATATTCATGAAGAAGGGGCGTGGCCTCCAGTGGCGCTCGGATCAGGCGAACATGGCGACCTGGTAGAGTCCTGTTTCCGCCGAACGGACGAGCCGCCTCACTCTCTTCTTTGACAGCGTTTTCCCGCTCGGCTTCAACATGGAGATGAAAAAGCGGATCAGCCTGGAGCTGAGGAACCGGAACCCGGCAGAGGTGAATAGGACCCGGGGTCTTTAGCGGGGAAACTGGGGGATCCGAACCGACTTGACGCCGAAACATCGACTTCACGGAGTCCTTCGACATTTTACTTCGCGCCGTCGGAACATGGAGGCGACTCCCGGCGGGCTCCTTCCCGGTTCTCCCACTCCGGGGGACTCGGAGCCTCCCCTTGTTAGCACAACGGCTAACGGGCTAACCTGAGCCCGGATCGGGCCGAGGGTGATCGTCGGCGGTAAAGGGGAAAAACATCCGTGCGTGTTTGTTTGTTTGTCTGTTAGGGTTAAACCCCGTCGCTGCTCGGCAGGGCTCTTATCTGATGGCGGGTCAGGCCGGACTCTGTCAGGTCCAGATTTTTTATTTAACCGGATTTTGTATGCCGACTATTTAAACGTGTTTTCACTTTCTTTCCGGTTTTAACGGTTAATTCGTGTTTTACACTGTAACAGTGTTCCCGCCCACTCTGCTGCCCAGCAACATCTCGCGATAAAACACATTTGTTCGCGATTTACGTTTTGGCGGGACCAGATTGGTGTAATTGAACATCCAATCACAGACGGATGACCCGAGGTGGTCGAGGCGCACATACACTCGCACTCGTGTCACCATTAACGGTGAGAGGTCGGGGAAGATACTCCTTCCGGTTCCGTCTGTTTGTTTTGTGATCGCTGATTGCTGAAGAGATTTTCTGATCATTTCTCTGTAAATAATTAATCAATGCAGTAGCACTAAACAGCCCCCCATTTTACAGAACAGAGTGCAATCCGGTTCACCTAGTCCAGTCCAGAGATCAAAGACCCACATTCAGAACCAGATGATGAACTGAAGGTTTTACTCAAATATGAACCTCGGGTAGAATATGACAATGTCTTCAGCCAAGTCCGCCCCTTTATACTGCTGATGTAACAAAATCAGATTTGACCTGGTGTCAGTGTCCTGGTTTATGATTACCAGAGGCTCTGCCTTCAGTTGGGGGGCTAAGACCTGAAGACCTGGTCTGATGTGTTCTGATGTGGTCCTCTGGCGCAGGTGGCTGAGTTGGTGGTGGATAACTGTCGCTCCAGTGACGGGGAGGTTGAAGGGCTGACAGATGAGTACACGGGTCTGGAGATGCTCAGTATGGTGAATGTTGGCTTGTCCTCGCTCTCCAAACTGCCCTCACTGCCCAAACTACGAAAGGTAAGTCCTTCATGTGGTCCGGTACCCAGCCAGACCTCTGCCCTGTGGAACACCCTGGACTCACCGCTGTATGTTTACCTGTGTTTCAGCTGGAGGTGAGTGACAACACCATCTCCGGAGGTCTGGACTCGTTGGCAGAAAAGTGTCCCAACCTGACATACCTGAACCTGAGTGGGAACAAGATCAAGGAGCTGAGCAGCATCAAGGTCTTGGTGAGTCCCCCGGAAACCAGAGACCAGTCTGGTGGACCTGCCGATCAGTGTGATTGTTTAGTGTCTTGACTGATGTGATAGTAATATCATAATAAGATAATATTAACTTTAAGGAGGTCCAGATCCAAGTCTAACTGTTCCTGTCTTTCACTGTGGTCCTGCAGCAAAACCTGAAGAACCTAAAGAGTCTGGACCTGTACAGCTGTGAGGTGACATCCCTGGAGGACTACAGGGAAAGCGTCTTCGAACTGCTGCCCCAGCTCACCTACCTGGACGGGTATGACCAGGAGGACAACGAGGTCCCAGACTCTGAGGACGACAACGGTGAGGCTGATGTATGAGGACCAGCGGTGGATCGTTTAAATGATTTTATTCTGAAGGGTGTTTGCTGACCCAAATTTTGTTCCAGATGAGGATGATGAGGCCGGCCCACCTGGAGATGATGATGATGATGATGAGGAGGAGGAGGAGGAGGACGATGATGAGGAAGGCTCTGAAGGGGATGAGGATGAAGTTGGTTTGTCATACCTGATGAAGGAGGGGATCCAGGTGAGTCTACCTGTCAGCTGGAGTCTAATCTCAGGACTGCAACATGCCCCACAATGCCCTGGAAGAAGGACATTAACAGCATATTATGTGTTGCATTCAGGGCCTAGCTGTTGTAGTCGTTCATTTATTGGTTTTTCCAGGATGAAGAAGATGATGGCGACTATGTTGAAGAGGAGGAGGAGGATGAGGAGGAGGAGGAAGATGGAGGTGGGTGTTGCCTTTAAAGACAGTTTGAGGAAGTAACATCAGTCTGTAAAGAGCAGGACAAATAAAATTTATTTGAACTTGAGTAGTTGTGTAATAGCTTGTGTGTTTGTTGTGCATCTTTCAGATGAAGATGGTGTTCGTGGGGAGAAAAGGAAGAGAGATGCTGAAGATGAGGGTGACGATGACGATGATGATGATGATGAATAGATGACCCACCTTCAAACCCAAACCATTCCCCCTCCCCCCGCTGACCTCTGACCCCAACAGGATGTCGCCTCTGAGCCACAGACAAACAGGAACATGAATGAGACCAGGTCCAGGATCAGTTCTCATCCGCAAAACTGATGATATCATCACCAACCACAGGTGATGCTGGTTTGGACCCTCAGGTGAGTTTGATCTGTATTGATCCTCAATGGGATCTGAACCCCTGCAGGTTCTGCTGGGTTCAGACGTTCCAGTGATGTCCAGAAGGCAGTTCTGGATTCAGGACTCTTGTTAGACCTAGTCCACCTGGTCTGGGACTCTAAACAATATCCTACCAATGAGCCCCAGCAATCGTTGCTATAGAGACAAGTCTGCAGCTCCTAATTGGATTCCTGATCTCTTTGACAAACTGACTGTGACTGACTCCACTTTGGCTCTGCCCCCTCAACTGTCACCTGTCTGTCTGCGGCTCCTGGCCCCAGGCAGATTTGGCTCTTCCGGTCTCTGGATTTGTGGGTCCTGGTCTGTGTGTAAATAGAAGTGAACTGGTCTGTGTCGGTCTTGGTGGTGTGGATTTTATTTTTTTATGTTTCTGTGTCGAGTGTTTTTGAATAAAAACATCTGAACTCTGAGCCGTCAAAGAAATTTTATTTTAACAGCTTCATGAAGAAAAACAGAGGACAGTGGTGATGTCATCAGATGACCTGAGGTGACGCATTGAGACCTTGTCCTGAATCAGATCCTGTCCCAGACCAGCTGACAGTCTGTAGGACCAGGAGCGTTCAGGTCTCTGTGACTAAAGCTCTGTGTCACTTTTAAAGCCGTTAAATGTTTGCACTTTGAAACTGTTCTGGTGTACTTCCCTTTTCTCCTACATGGAGGCGCTGCAGGTTAACGTTTTAATCACTGAGCTTGAGGAATTTTTATGTTTTTGTTCAGATTAAGTGTAAAAGTGTTATTGTAAGTAAAGTGTTATTGCTTTCTTTAATCGCTTCAGTTATAATCTGCCCTTTGACCCCTATGATGATGATGATGATGATGAAGAAGCTTCAGACCTATAAACTCAACTTTTGTGGTGTGCGTGCGCGCTTGCATGCACACATCTCAGTGTGTCATGTTTCAGCAGTTGTTGTTGACACATGTTTAGGAGCAGTTTTCTTTTCTCCTTATATGGAGTCAATCTCGGGGGCGGCTCGTGCAGTGTCAACCATAACTTCCTGTCTGAATCTATACTCACTGGTCAGTTTATTGGGAACTCTGACTCTACAGGCCTTCAAATCCTGAAGACTCTGGACTTAACTTTGGTTTGATCCAGATCTATCAGACCATGTGAGTTCTCTGCAGCCTCAGGGTTCTGTCTAGGTGACAGGAAGTGGAACCTGAGCTGGTCTCTGCTGGTTATCTGAGGACTGTAGCTCCACATAAGTTCCTTGTTTACCTATGAAGTGCTGAAGGTGAAGCCTTACCAATCATATGGAAATAGATTTGCTTTGACTTAAACAAATCCGAGCTGAGACTCTGGTGTCCCGGTGCGGAGGCCCTGTATCCTGCACTTGGTACCAGCCTTTAGGCCTCCAGAGTCTAGATTACCATCTGTCTCCTCAGAGGCAGGTAGGATGCCCCCATGTCTCCCAGAATCCTCTTTGTGAGGAAGAACAGGTCAGGTCACCTTAGCTTAGCCTGAAGTTCCTGGACTGATCCAGTTTGAGTTCTGCATATTCCCACCTCACACTACTGTTGCATCACCTGCAGTTTATCATGTTAAAAAATACACGTGGAACCTCCAGAGCCACCATATCAGCAAAACTCAAGTTTATTCATCTCAAACTAAAGGACACAGTGCGTGTGAGAGATTGAAGATGATTTTTCTTTGTCTTTATTGCTCCTCTTCCTCACAAGAAAGATCCAGTTCAACAAAATAAAACAGATGAAACTTTCAGGATCAAGGTACCGGATCAGGATAGTACAGGTCAGGGTGTCTGGATCTGGTCTGTGTCACAATAGGCGACGTAAAAGTGAAATTCATCAGGACTTTGATTAGTCTAGGACCAAACTGTAATCCAGACTTCAGAGTCTGGTCTTCAGATCTTATGCCTCAAACATGCATGAAGTGTTCACTTTCCAGCATTTTCCAGAGCTGTCAACATCTCTGTCTCCACATAGGACTTTGGTCCTGTCTTTAACAGGTGAGGAAATGAGGGACTTAGTCCTGGTTTTGACCAGAACCAGATGAAGAATGTGAAAGCTCTGGGAAAGGCCTTTGAGTGCTGACTCTGCCCTCATCAACCAGCTGTCCAACCAGAGATGAGACCACTTGTCTCCTCTGTCAATTGTCCACAGGACTGTCCACAAGTTAAATCTCAACGTTCTTCCTCACCTCTGACCTCTGACCTATCCATAGCACATTCTTAGTGCTTTTAGGAAGAGAGGTCAGGGTTTCCTGTGAGGAGGAGAGTTACTACAGAGGGGTGGGGCTTCAGTTAAATTGATGCTACACATTTTTTTTTTTTTTTTTTTAAATAGTCCTGGTCTAGCTCAGACTGATCCAGAACAGTCCGTTCTGCTGCTTCTCAACAGCTCAAAGTTGTAACCTGCATTTCACCAAATAATTTAAAAGTGGTTTATCTGAAGTCCAGGACCAGATTGGGACTATACCTGGACCAGTATGTACCAGAGCAAGTCAGCACCTCAGTCTATATCAGACTTCTGCGATCTGGGCTCAGTCTTGTGATGTTGGAGGGGCTGGTGGGGGACAAAGTGTCCAGTTGTTGGTATAACGCCCTCAGTTCTTTCACCTCCTCCAGCACATCCCGGGCCTGAGTCCAGGCCGCTGCCGCCTCCTTCAGGAGTCTTTCTGCTTCAGCCGGATCCCTCCACCTCACCTTGGCCTGGTCGCCGCCTGCTTGCAACCGCACCTCTGTCAACAGCTGCTCAGTCTTCTCCAGCTTCTGGTTGATGAGCTCCTGCAGCTGGTTGACAGGCACCAAGGTGCCAGTCAGAATGGTCGATGAATGGGGCGTGGCCAGATTCTTGTTCTGGGTGACCTTTGTTCCTGAGTGCGACAGGATCTCGTCCATGGAGGCGCAGCGGTTTTTCTCCACTGTTATCAAACTCCCTTCTGCCTGAGGTGTTTCACCAGGACCCATTTGCTCCCACACCACTGCCACGTCACGAGGGAGGCTCTGGGATTTCCCAGAAGCCACAGCAGCCCTGGTAGAAAGAGCTCCATCAGTCTTGGACCTGTGACTTTCTGGGCTCAGGTGGTCCAGGTCGACCAGGACGCCATTGCAGCTTCTGATTCCCTGACACACAGCTTCCTCCTCCTGGATCAGGTCCAGAGTTAATGTCCCATCTGATGAGGCAGACGCCTGAACACAGGAAATGACCATCAATGCTGATCAGCTGATTGATCTGCTGACCCTGACAACAGGAAGTTTATCATGGGGAGGAGGGAGAGAAGGTGAGGATGATGTGATGAAGGTCACTAACCACAGCCAACAGGTGACCTCTGCTCGGCAGCCGGCGGTTGTGAGGAATCTTCACTCGGTCTCTGGTCAAATGCGACAGTTGGGAGTCATCCACTGTCACCTGTGGGGGGGGACTGATTAGCTTACCGTTGTTTATTTTAGCTTAGTTTAGCTAGTCTGACCATAATGGCTTACTGTTCTTTGTCTTTTCCTTTGTTGTGTGTCTGTGGTGAGAAAATAAACAACATCAATACAAAGCAAATGGCTCTCAAGGCCTCGCCCCCCGGAAACACCATGTGAGAGAGAGCGGATCAATTATAGTATTGATTGGTGGAAAAGGAATGTTATCGGCAGCTCAGACACTGAAATAAAGCTACTACCACAGAGGTTACACAATCATTACAGTTCATCATTACACACAAAAGGAAGTGTTTACACGTGTATTTGTTTGATGAAGATAAACAGGAAGTCAGAAGTTGACCAACACACTGTGAATTTGACATGAGAACTTTGATTAACAGCAGGCCAATCAGTGGACCTGGATCTGGACCTGGACTTGAACTGATGGAGCCCAAGCAGGAAGGAGGAGGATAAGGAGGAGTTTGTGTCCATACCTCATCCAGGATTCGGTTTTTGGCCCTGGTGATGGCAGCATTTAGGACATTGATCCAGGACTCTTTTTCCTCCGGACTGACAGCCAGGAAGACCAGGTTTGGGACCTGGAACACAGGAAGGACTCTTAGGTCAGACATGCCTGTGCAAGCATTTGAGTTAGTTTAAGTAGTTTAAGTTTAGCTCGTTAACTGTTTTGTCATCTTGCACCTAAATTATCGAATATTCATATTGTGACCTTTAACTTTGCTGTTAGTGTGTTAGGTTGTTTTAGACAGATGCTATCTGAGCTTAGTTTAGCTTGTTAGCTCCCTTTAACATTCAGTCAGTTCTTGAATTGGTTATCTGGGTGTGATGTCAGACAGGTACCGTGTTTCCTGGCCTGCTGCAGCGCTGCAGTCTGAACTTGCTGTGGTTTTTTTTGCTGCGACTCTTATTTTTGCGCATTTCCTCACAGTGCTCGTAGTCCTGCAGATCCAGGACGTCGTCAGCCCGACCAAGCTCCTTCACCTGCACACAGGTAACAGAGGTAGAGGCTCGCCCACATGAGAGGGGAGGTGGGGGAGGAGGAGTGTCTCAGCAGCTAACACGTCACATTTTATACTCCTGGTCTTCATCACTGTGGTTTAATTGGGTATTCAACTGCTGAGCTCCCTAAGATTCATGGGATATGTAGATGATTGTTTTTGAGCTATTAGAGGGTCAGTACAACATGACATTTTTGTACAAACGTTTTTGTACGAAGATAAAATCGATAAAAGTGGACCAAAGCTAGCTGTTCCAGTAGTTATGCTAAGCTAAAAGGGCTTTCTGCTATACATTTATTTTAAGCAACAAACTAAAATTCAAAGTCAGTAAAATACAGAAGAGAGAACACCTTCCACCGATTTGGATACAAAAACAACCTTCATTTTATTTTCATGGAGACAACAGTGGCCCAGAAGAGTCGACACTTAACACACATGCAAATACACAGAACACACTTTTCTATCACTTTTGTCTGTGAATGTTTTTGCATTTTGTGCTCCGAAGCCCTTTGGACAACCAGTTTGACAAGTCATACAAATATTAATTTGTCTGCTGTTATGACATGGTCAATTATCTGGTGCTTGTCCACAGTCTCCCCAGAAATATGGTATTCACATACACACACAGGTCTGGCTCGTTAATCTCCAGAGAAACAACATCCATTATTCAGCAGCTTTAAACAGAGACTTCCTGGGAGAGAGGCCACGCCCACCAAACACATTGAGGTCAATCCTTGCCACAGGCTGAATCCCTGCCCTCTAATGATGTCACTTTATCCACTTCGCCAAACAATCAATAATCAATACTGAGAAAAGTCTGTTACATAAAGAGACAGGCTGGAGTGACCTCTGACCTTTGACACAAAGGTCTGCTACTGTGGAGACAAACCATCACAGACACATACAGACAGGATTATCAGTATCAGTAGAGAGGCTTGTTGTTTCAGTCACAGAGACCAGAGGAATTAACCTTTAAGCAGATTCTGATCAATTGATCAATAAAGTTAGATTTAAATCGAGAGTGGCTGTATTTCAGTATCATTGTAGTCTGAGGTTGAACTAAAGTACATTACCCATCATGCCTCAGAGGGTCAAAGAATTGCAGGTTGCACACCCCTTTGGAGGTTTACTGTTGATTTCCATGGAAACCCCACCTGTCTCAGTGGCCTAAGAAGAGCTTTTGCTGATAAGATAAAAGTAATCAACACCTGAAACGTGAAGAAGATTCAGTGTGTCTGTTTGTGGGTTCTCTGCTGTCACAGGGTTTCTATTTCTGATCAGACAGGAAGTGAAGCTGCTGCAGATTCACACCAACAACAGGAACAGTTTAAAGGTCGAGGATGGAGACAGAACATCTCTGATGGTCATGTGATCAGGGTTCTCTGAGGACGTTCCGGCCTGTGTTGCAGGACTGTAACTAGAGCTCTCTGTGTGTTTGCAGCTCAGAATGAAACTTGACTCCTGCAGAATGTCAGCTGTAGAAAGTGCAAGAGAAACTTTCTGTTTTCAGGCAGAATACGGAGGAACACAGCAGACATAATGTTCTCGATAGTTCTATGAAGACCAACAGGTTCTATCTAAGAAGTTCCAGATTCAGGCTCTTCTGACAAATGAAGCCAACAGAAAGGCTCTGTAATGTTGCAGGCTGTTCACAGAACAGACACCGACAACAGCTGAGGTTCTTCATCGTCATCTTCATCATCAGGTGGACTCAGCTGCGGTCAAATAGCTGTGCTGTCCCTTTAAATCTGTGTACTCCCTGCCACCACATGGAGCGTCATGTGTGAATACTTGTTACCATGCCACGGTGATAAGTGATCAATCAATCAGCCACCAGGGTTGTGGGTCACCTGTTGCCCCCCCCCCCCACTGACCTCCTTCTCACAGATGAAGAGCTGGTCCCCTCTCAGGACCACAAAGCGGTTCCTCCAAATCTCCCTGAAGATCCCACGACCGCAGAATTTCCTGATCCAGCCGACCTTCTCCGGCGCCAATGCCTGTGGCGCAGAGTCCTAAAACAGTGAAAAGGAAACACTCAGGAATCACATTTATAAACCAACAGACAAAATGTGATCAGTTCCCTCCAGATCAGTAATCAACAGGTTGATGATAAAAATACATAAGGTATTCTGTCTGTTGTGTTGTTGTGTAGATTGAGTCTTTTGTCATGGAGATCCTTCACATTCCTGCAGCCTCATTCTCCAACAACACAACACACCACTCTACTATACAGCTACACAATCTGAGCTTGAACTGAAGCTTATTGGACCGAACATACACTTAGTTGACGTCAACATTTTTATGTTAATGAGCTTCTGGTTGTTATCAGTTTTCTGAACTCGTTTGTTTGTTACGTCAGTGAAGCCTCACTCCCAAACCGGAAGTGTTGCCGTCCTCGGTTTTCCGCCCTTTGACCTTTATTTTCCTTTTTTTCTCACTTTTCAATCTGGCTTTTGTTCTTCGCCTTCAAAATAAAAGCTCGACCTGCCCATCGAGGCTTTTGTTCCTGCACCAGGTGACTCACCTTCCTCATGTCGGCCGGACTCCGGACTGGACCAAGGACCAGACTCCGGACCGAGTTCGGGACTTCGCTCCGTTGTTTGTCGGGAGCGCGCACCGCAGAAGGAGCCTTGGGCCCGGACCGGAGCTGCAGCCTGGGCCGCTCTTCAGCTGCTGGTGCTCGGTCACCGTCCGCTCGGCGCTCCGCTGCTCCGTGCTGCTGTGGCCGAGCTCCGCTGTGCTCTGACCGGCCGGGAGCCGTGGGGGTCGGTGTCCGGTTACTCCTCCCCCTCCTCCGCCGGACTCCCCGCTGGCTCAGCGGCTCCTCGGCAGCTCCACAGCGCCCCCCGTCCGAACAACAGTATGTAGACAGGCCTGGTGGTTCAGCACTGTAAGGATGATGACCTGGGCTTGGACAGAGGATTCACCTCTGTGTTTGCCTTTACTGGGATGGGTGCTGCTTAGACCTGGATCAGTGTAATCCAGTTCTCTGTGGTCTGGATGTTGGCAGATGTTTTAAGTCTGATCTGGACTCAAAGTGGGTCAGACTGCACGACTACACAGCAGCACACAACAACAGAGGACTATACAAAAATACACGACGACACAAAAGACCTGCAGATTATCTTCATAACATTTTCATCTTTGTCGATAGTTGTACGACACAAAGTCAGACTTGTGTTGTCATGACTTCCTGTTGTGTTATTGTCATGCCATTGAGTCGTTGAGTTGGTCCAAGGTCCAGGGGCCTGAACCAGAATCCTGAACCCTGCAGTTCATCCACATAGTGACAGATGACGGCCATTCCAGTGGTGAACATTTTACTGTAATGGATCAATAAACACTTTGATCAGACTCAATTCAACCTGATCAGGTTTTAGTCTAAATACGATTCATTTTACTGTTTTTTTGTGTTGAAGCTGGCGTGAGGGCTGTTATCTGGCTCAGTTAACAACTACAACAGCTGACACACACACCTGTTTTCTGTGTGTGTGTGTGTGTAAGGACAATATCACACACACACACACAGTGTTGGTGTGAGAGATCACAACAGCTTAAATTGTGTCATTAATGACATTTGTAGCTCACAGCAGTTAGCCACCGTGCTAACCATCTGTCCACAGGAGTAGCATGACCTCTGACCCCTGACCTGTCATTCCTAGTTTTACTGAACATTAACCTGAATCAGAAAGTAAATAAAAGAAATGCGAGTAAAACTCAAATGTCTGGTTTATATTTTATTTTGAGGAACTTGTATCTTCAAAATGAATGAAGACTCATTCCCCCCTGCACACAGGTCAAGGTTCAAAGGTCACAGTGAAACACTGACCAGGCACCATGTTCTCAGCTCTAATGTTTCTTCTACAAAGTGAAACCGTGGAGTTACATTCATTTCGACTTTGTTGAACTGATCACATCAGCTTCACATCTGTTTAAATAAAGTTTTGGTTGAATCTGTTTATGTTCAACATATTAACAGAAAAACACAAGAGATGCACCAAATATGACTTTACAGATTTTTTTTTAACATTGACAGACAGGCATCAGGATCTGAGGTCAGAGGTCAGCATGTGTCCTTCAACCCAACCAGCCGGGCGCTCTCCTCCCACAGCCTCCTCGCCACCTCGTCATCCTGTCCCTCTGGAGCCACTTCCTTCTCCGCACAGTCACTGCAAACATACGAAAACTTACTTATTTTTGTGACTTAAAAGGAACCTGACCCCCCACCAGCCTACCTGAAGTACCGTCCGGATCGGGCCTCCAGACCAGGAGTCACAGCGCAGTAAACGCTCGTCTGGCAGCCTTGATGAGGCGTCTTCATGAGCAACAGGGAGGGGATGCTCAACAGCATCCCCAGCAGGGGGAACCAGCCCTGGACATGACGACCCAGCTCAGTCCGGATCACACCTGGATGGAGACAGAACGACGACACCCCCACACCTGTGGGACAGGTGAGACATGACCTGAGGTCAGTGTTTGTGGTGACCTGTGAGTATGTCTGTGAACGTTGTTTGCAGGGACCTTTGAGTCGTCGGGCAAGCTCTCTGGAGAACAGGACGTTGGCCAGTTTGCTCTGGCGGTAACTGTCAAGGGGACTGTACAACCGTCTGCCGAAGAAAAGGTCATCGAAGTCAATACGACCTGAAGAAAAAATACATGTCAAAAAAACCCAGTGACGACATACACAGACAGAGGTCAGAGGTCAGGGCTCGTACCCCCCCTGTGGGCGATGGACGACACGTTGACCACTCGGCTGGGGGTGGAGCTTTTTAGCTTTGGCAGGAGCAGATTGGTCAGCAGGAAGTGACCAAGATGATTAACAGCCAGCTGGGTCTCAAAACCATCTTCTGTCAGCCATTTTGGACACATCATCACTCCTATAGACAGATAGGTGGACAGGCAGGTAGACAAACAGACAGACAGACAGACAGAAAGACTGACAGGTGGACTCACCTGCATTGTTGATGAGGACATCCAGTCTGTCCTCTGTTTCCAGGAAGTCTTTGGCGAACTGTCTGACGGAGTAGACGGAGGCGAGGTCCAGGTGTCTGATCACCACGTTACCGTTTCCTGTCGTCTGCCGGATCTCCTCTGCCGCCCGCTCAGCCCGGGTCAGGTCCCTACACGCCATTACCACCCGGGCCCCTGCCCAACAAAAGGAACACACCTGGTCACCATCAGAATGAAACACACCAACTCACTGAGCGGTTTGTTTCAGGGTGCGTTTGATTCCGTTGTAATCCAGTAATTAGCTCAGAGGTAGCGTGACCTTTGGACTCTGGCGCACTGTGTTTGTAATTCAATCAGGTGATCCTGTTTGGCCTAAAGACAATATGGGTCAGGTCTAGACCTGAACTGGACCTTGGGCTCTCTGACCTCGTTGTGCCAGCTCCCTGCTCGTCTCTTTGCCGATACCGGTGTTGGCTCCGGTGATCAGGACCGTCTTCCCGTCCAGACGAACCAGACAGGTACACACTCCACCTGCAATCCACTTCCTCAGCACCACCACACCTGGACACACACACACACACACACACACTGCTGTTACCATGGAAATAGGAAACACTGACGCCATGAGTTCTTCTCATTGACGTCACATTGACTTCGATCTCATCAGCTGATTCATATCATTCATTCGTTACAGCATTCCAGGTCCCGGTTTAGAGTCTGTTGAGTTAGGGACCTATGTGGATCACTCCAGTCCTCCCAGGTTTTTATTCTGTGTAAATCCAGAATCCTTGGATCAGGTGGTGGTTTCCCAAAGTGCTGTATAAATAAAGCTGTGGTGATTGAAGGAGGATCTTACAGATCAGGGTGAGTCCCAGCAGAGCTCCACATCTCAGCAGCAGCCCCCCCTGTCCTTCCTCGGCTGACACCGGCCCCTCTTCGGGGTCTGGCCCACCACCCCCAGGCCACGGCAGCACCAGGAATCCTGGGTCGGCTGCTCTCATCCCTGCAGGTCCAACAGACTGAGGACTGAGAGGAACTGGATCTGAGCTGGGACGGGAGCAGGGGTGCAGATTAAGAGATTAAAGCAGATTATCCTGATCAGAGCTGGTCTGGATCAGGACAGGAAGGATCAGGTTGTTGTTGTGCAGTGAGAACACATAAGAGCCCCCATCAGACCTCAACCAGTCTGGATCAGTCGTGGAAAGTATAAACATAAATCTAATGATAAAAGATGATCATTAAGAGGGCAGCACGGTGTCACAGTGGTTCTCTCTGCAGGTCCTGGTTGGGTTCATCAGTGACTCTAAACTGTCCGTAGGTCTGTCTGTCTCTGTGATGGACTGGGATTGGCTCCAGAACCCCCCGTGACCCGGAAACAGATCAGAGGAAGAAGATGGATGGATGGATGATCACTTAAAGCTTCTTTCTGTTTTCTGGTTCATGTGGTTGGTAACTGTAAAAGGATCGAGTGTAGTCCTCTCTCCGTCTATCTCTTTTTTATTGATCAGCGTGAAAATACAGCATGGAGCGGATTTTCTATTTATGCCGCAAACGTTACATATATTACCGTAAAGCATTACTGTCGTAAAACTGCCGCGAACCATAACAGGACCTCTGCCCGATATAAACCATATGACACAAACGTCAGTAGGCGCCACCTGTGACGTCATATCTGTATCCCCGCCTGCCGCAGAACAACAAAAACAAAATGGCGTTCCGCCCTCGCTGTCTGTGTCAATATTAAATGGGGTTGTTTTGGTGCCCTCTCCTCCCGTTGTTGCCCCGTTAGTACGGTCCCGGTGGGACGTTTTACCGCCTCCATCTGAAACCCGCAAAAAAAAAAACGCATATCGGTCCGACAGAGATTTTTACACCGTCCAATGAGCGCCCACGGGAAGTGACGTACATCTGCTGTGGACCAATCCGCGGCTTCGACACCGACCATATGCGGAAGTCCCGCCTTCTGTCGAACCGGAGCGCGCTGGAGGAGAGTCCAGACCGTCCGCCCTGCGGAGCAGCAGCAGGTACACAGACCCGGTCCGTCCGGCCCAGCTCGGTCCGGACTACAAACAGGTCCCGGTGGAAACAGGAGGGAGCGTTCGGCGCTCGGCTCCGGGCAGAGAGGGGCGGTGCAGGCGGCAGGACAGCGAGCGCAGCGAGCTGCGGGCTGAGCCGGACTCAGTCAGGGTCCGGGTATACAGTGACCCGGGTCCGGCTGATCCGAGTACAGCTGGATTGGGCGGATCCTCGGGCAGGGACACACAGGCCTCACCCGGACTAAAGATACAGAAGGTCCGAGGAGCGACGCCCCCCGCGGCCGCAGACCGAGACTGCACCCAAGTCCGCCTGACTCCGGATTACCTGAGGAGCCGGTCTAAACTGGGCAACAACGGAGGAAAACGCGACACGGTGTGACGTACATGTCCACTGACAGGTAGCTACAGATGACGGCGATAGATCATGTCATATGTTGTGATGTAGAAAAAGTTTTAATCCTTCAGGGTTCGCGACCCTGTTTCCATAGCAACATGGATACGGAGCTTTTCATGGAGTGTGAGGAGGAGGAGCTGGAGCCATGGCAACAGGTGGAGGACAGCGTGGAGGAAGATGACATGGACTTTGACTATTACAGTGAGCCAGGTGAGAGATACAGACAGACACACAAAGAGATGCACACTAACACACACACATCATCCTCTAATGTCTCTCTCTAGTGGAAGATTCACTGTCTCCTCTTCCAGCCTCAGAGACTCCGCCCCCTCCTCCTGCATCCATCACACCTGCTCCTACAGGTAATTCACACATACCCCAACAGAAACTGTGTGTATCTGTTGTGTCTGAATGACTTGTTGTGTCTTTTTTGCTTTCAGCATCTCCTCTCAACGTCATCTCCTCCTCAGTTTTGGTTCCTCCCCCTCCTTCCATCACTTCCCTGCCCCTCTCTGCTCCACGTTTACCCACCCCCAAGACACCTGGGGTCTCAACCACACCCCTGATGACTCAAGCCCCGCCCCTCATTCTGACACAGACGCCAGGTGGGACATTTCTTCTCCCGGCCCCCGGGACCGTCAACAGCCAACCCATCCTTCTCACCACGCAGGTATGCAAATCAAACACGCCCCTGCTGGTAGGTGAGAAGTGATGTCATTGGGGTGTCGTCACGATGTCATCTGTTTCCTGTGTAGGGTTTTCCAGTGCAGACGGTGGTGAACCGCGGTGCCCCCCTGCTCTTGAACCTGCAGGGTCAGACGGTCCAGCCGCTCACGCTGATTCAGTGTAAGACACGCCCCCTCCATTGGACACTAAACAATAACACAATCAGGTAAGCTATCCCAGCTGAGTGATGAGTTTTGTCCCCACAGCCTCGTCGTTGGGACAGTTGGTACGGCCCAATGTGGGTGTGTCCCCTGTCCTCCCCCAGGGCCAGATAGTCCAGTCCAGACAGGGCCCCAACACTTCAAGAAGCTCCACCCAGCCCAGCTCTACGTTTACCACAATGCAGCTTCCCGCCACACTGACCATCCGCACCAGCACGCCAAGACCCGGTCAGTGTGTTGCTCCGGGGAGAAGGTCTGATCACAATTGATCATGTTGATTGATTGATTTTTGATTTGCTCATTGATCAGATTCTTTTCCAGTTAACTTGCAGATGACCCAGGTGGGTGGGGTCAATTCCCTGAAGGTTGCAGGTTCTCCCGCCCTTCCCTCCGACTCAGCCAATGGCGTAACCAGAGTTACCACGATGATCAGTAAGGCGGGTTCAGACTCAGGGGTCAGGTTTTTGCTTCAGATCTGGTTGACCTTTATTGTGAAGGAGCTACAGGAAATTTCTCTGTCACCCCCGTGTTCACTCGCCTGTAAAGTGTGAGTCAACGCCAACCCTCTGTCACCTGGTCCTGCAGCTCCTGGCCCCACCCGATCTGTCACCAAGCCCCCAAGTGTCACCTCAGTGCCACCCACTGACCCGCCCAGGGTGGTGATGAGTGTGGAGGAGTTTTACTATGGGACGTTTGAGGGTGACCTGAGTCTGAGGAAGCCACACCCCCTCGGAATCAAGACCTCCACCTTCACCTGTCAGATCTGCACACACCTGGCTGAGAACAACCTGAGGTAGGAAGACCAGAGCACCCGAACACACCTGAGAGTTGACAGGTACCGTCTGTTAACCTGTGTGTGTGTGTGTGTGCAGGTTGATGCAACACATGCTGCAGCACTCTGAGCTGATTGGAGGAGGAGGAGATGAGAGGAAGTGCTGCAGGTTTTGTTATCGTCAGTTCTCGTCTCCGGCTCAGCTGCAGACCCACCAGGACCAGGTCCACGGTCCAGCCCAGTCCTCCAGTAAGAACTCATCTCTGAAACCCGAAACAGAAACCTGAACCTTCCGGTTGGGACTCACCTGTGTCTGTGTCTCAGGTATGTGTCGGATCTGTGAATGGGCGTTTGAAAATGAGCCAGCCTTCCTGAACCACATGAAGTCCAACCACAAACCAGGAGAGATGCCCTATGTCTGCCAGGTGAGCCTGACCTCTGACCTCCCACCTCGCTCTATCTGTCCTGGAACCTCAGAGTTAACTCCGGTGTGACCTGCAGGTGTGTTCGTACCGCTCGTCCTTCTACTCGGATGTCCTTCAGCACTTCGCCAGCTTCCACAGAGACTCTCGCTTTCTGCTGTGTGTGTTCTGTCTGAAGGTGACAAGGAACCACATCAGCTACCAGCAGCACCTGCTGAGACACCAGGTAACCCACACAGGTGACTGTAGCAGAACACAGACTTGTGGATGTGTGGTTGATGTCTCCAGGATCAGGACTCTGGGATGAGCTGATGTCTTGTCTCCTCTCAGATAAACCAGGCCTTCCACTGTAACAGGTGCCGCCTTCAGTTCATCTTCCTCAAGGACAAGATGCAGCACAAACTGGAAAATCATCGCAGCTTCCGCCGCCCTGCTCAGCTGGAGGGACTGCCCCCGGGGTCAAAGGTCAGCCCCTTACTGGGACGGTTCTGATCCCCAGCCGGTTACCGCGTTGTCAATTATCTGATCCCCATGTCTTCAGGTGACCATCAGGACCTATGGGAAACTCAGGTCTCCAGTGACATCGGCAGGGGGGCGGTTCCTCCAGAGCCCCTCCCCCCTCATCCAGCCAATCATCATCAAGACAGAAGTGCAGAAGACACCGATCCAGAGAAACCCTGCTCTCACCAAGTCCATCCGGCCCACTGCCAAGAGACCAGTGAGCCGTCATATCCCTGTCAACAGGTGAGACATTCCCTGACCCCTGACCTCTGATCTCAGCAGGGTCAGAGGTTAGACCTGTCCCTGCTTGTCTCTTGCAGGTCATCCTCAAGTGATGGCGAGCATGTCGTGTGTCTGGAGTGTGGAACCGACGCCTCCGACTTCTCAGCTCATTATCCGACTCATGTCCACTGTCTGCTGTGTCGGTACAGCAGCTGCTGCTCCAGA
The DNA here is from genome assembly GCF_900963305.1 of Echeneis naucrates. Taxonomy (NCBI): domain Eukaryota; kingdom Metazoa; phylum Chordata; class Actinopteri; order Carangiformes; family Echeneidae; genus Echeneis; species Echeneis naucrates. The sequence continues at coordinate 24,716,201 of NC_042516.1, forward strand.
GCCTACGCTGCCCACATGATCCAGTGAGTACTGCAGCGATACTGCAGTACTACTGCAGTGATACTACAGTGTTCTGTTTCTGTGTTATTGATTGGTTATGGGTTGTTCCTTCCAGTCACCATGTGCCGCTGTCCAAAGACAGAGCTGTCCCTCTGCACAGGCTGCCTCCTCCGTGGTGAGACTCACTTATTGATCTGATTAGGTTTAAATGCCTACAATCACTGATTGGTCAGACACCTGAGACCAGACAAAGATGTAACATCATCAGGACTGTGTGACCTAAATAATTTAATGTGAATAAATCATCGTTTCACTGAAGCTGCTGAATTAGAATAACACATCACCTCTGAACAAAACAGACCCCATGAAAATATTGATGACTTATTTGAATGTTCATCACAGAACATCTATCAGTTTGTAGACCTGATGGTAAAGGGCTGTGGGGTTACCATGGCAACAGGCTGAGCGACAAGCTGCAGTGACCAAGAGTGACCTGCAGGTGGAGCGTAGTGATAAAGACTGACTCAAAATGCCTTCACTGACCACAGAACAAATCAGAGAAGTGATGGGAAATTTGAGTGGCAGCGTCCAGCTGAGCGTGACCTCAGTGATGATGTCATCTGTTCTGCTCCGGCAGCGTCTTCCTGCTCCAATGTTCCCAGTGTGACCTCAGACCTCACAACGGCGATCTGATGGCTGCTCATCTGATGGACAACCCAGGACACACCGCCATCTGCTGGCCCCGCAGTAAGAGAGGAGAGGGGGGGCAGAGGGGGAGGCAGATGGGGAGGGAGAGAGACACACACACACTCCTCCAGGTTTAGGGGCGTTCCGAAGACTCAGCCAACATAAATAAAACTGACCTGGTTTCCAGACAGCAGGAACTTTTGTATCTGGGACAAAATTCATCCACCAGCTGTTATTTTCTGATCTGGTCTCTTAAGACTCAAAGGAAGTCCACATCCTCTCGTCCTCATGATGACCCTCTGACCTGGTTTTGGTCTCCTCCAGACCTTATAGCACATGGTAGTTATAAGTCCAGGACTTGTGGACCAGACTTGTTCACGAAGTCAAACTGACAACATGACCTTAAGTTGTCACCTGTGAATTAGATTAGCTAGTTAATGTTTAAACACAACTGGCTCTTTGACTTTGAGCTGATTGTTGCTCACAGTTTAACAACTGAATGGCAAACAGAATTTACAAACACGCTTAGACCACACATGTAGCCTACATAAGTGCTTTAAAAGCAACTACAACAAAACCAAAACATAATGTACAACACTTAAAAAGATGGACAGCAGCTGCAGCGACACAATTTACTGCTGTCTCAGTCTGACTACTGAGGGTTCAGGCTGTCGGGGGTTTCTGCTCATCGAGCAGATGTTGTTCATCTCTTTGACCGGCTGAACTTCTGCCTGCTGCTCTTAGCAGCAGCAAAAGGGCAGTGTCCTCTGGTGAGGATCCGTTTTCTGGACCTTCTTAAGAAGTGCAGGCAGGGTTTGTCACAACGCACCAGAAAAAGCTGTTATATTCCAGAAAAGGCTGAACCACAGCGGTGTAGAATGTGACAAACAGAACTCCTGATCAGATAAAGATATAAAATTCAGATCAGTTCTAGAACACAACACAAACACAAACACACGAGTAACTTTTCTTTGGAAAAGAAGGAAACATTCAGTGTGTGTTTTTATTTAGTTCTTGTTTTCTGATTCCAGAGAACAGACTCTGAACTGATCAGACAGAATCAGATGGTTTTGGATCTGAGGAGAGAAACAAAGAAATGAAAATCCAAATGAACAGCAGTTTTGATAAAAGTTTAAGAAAGAATGATAATGTATGTCGAAATAATAAAAATAAGGACTTTTTCCATATGTTAACATGATATATATTTCTGCTTCCTTTCAGCCTACATGGAACCCGACATCCAGTTCTACCAGAAGGACGAGCATTGTTCCTCAATGGAGGGGGATTCAGATGACGTCAAGAACTTACCTGAACCATCCTGGAGGTCGGTGAACTGCTGGAAACAGGCGGCAGAGAGTGACAGCACCAAATCCACGGTTGTCCCGTTCACTCAAAGCAGCGGGCCCCTGCACTTCCTGTCCAAGAACAGCGATGCCATCGACTTCTTCAATCTTCTCTTCCCCATGGCACTGGTGGAGCTGATCACCAATGAGACAAATGCCCACGCCAAGACCTGCCAGTTCCTGGGATCCTGCCCTCAAGACTGGGTCCCCGTCACCACACACGAGATCAAAGGTTTCATTGGCCTGGTCATTTTGATGGGGATCCAGAACCTGCCCGACCCATCACACTACTGGTCCTGGAGTCACTATGATAACAGCTACACTTTCTACCGAGCTATGAGCTTCAAGCGCTTCAAACAGATTGCTGCCAGCATTCGCATGGGCAGCTTCACCACAGAAGAATATTGTGGAACCAACAACCCCAGCGATCCATTGCACATCTTCAGACCGATGCTGGATATTGTGGGAGGAGCCATGTGGAACGCTTACCGGCCAAATTGCTGTCTGACCATTGACAGAGCACTACTGCCCAGTCTGGAGGAGGACAGCTCCCAAACTAAAGGGAACCCCAGGATACAGCCTCAAGTGTGGTTACTCTGTGACTCAAAGTCAGGCTACTGCCATCGTTTCTTCATCCAAGTGGGGGGAGAGGTGGAGCACGAGCTGGGCTTCACTGTGGTTCAGGAGCTGATTAAGGGTCTGGAAGACAAACATCATCAGCTCTACATAGCCAGCTCACTTACCTCAGTCCCTCTTGTGCAGAAGCTCCTGGACCAGGGTATCTACGCCTCCAGTTCTTTTCCTCCACCAAACCCAATCTTACCCCGAGAACTGTGGGAGGAAGGTCAGCTGGAGAAACCTGGGGACTTCCTCCAGAGGCAGTTTGGCCCCTTGCTGGTAACCCGCTGGAGGGACACCAAGGAAATGGGCTGCCTGTCCACTAATGCAACTCTGGGTGAACCAGACACAGTCTGGAGGAGGTCTCAGACCAAAGTGGGTGGCTTGGACCCCATTGAGCGCCCCATGGCTTTCCGTCTCCTACAAGAGAACATGCGAGGAGTTGACATCTGCAAGCAGCTGCTAGCCTGTAACCCACTGGGCGGAATCCCCCAGGACCGACACTGGCGCAGCCTCTTTTGGTTCCTGGTTAACCTGAGCATAGTTAATGCTTTTATCGTGCTGCGTGAGAGTCGCAAAGATAACCCACCTGTTTGGGTGCAAGATGGCCTTTTTAGTCAGGTCAACTTCCGCAAGCGTCTGGGCAACCAACTCGCCAAGTGTGCTCAGAAGTACTTTGAGACCATGGAAATTGCCAGCTCACGTGGGATGAGGGCAGAGGTCACTGATGAACCAATGAAGCAAAGACACAGGATGTCAAAGATCAGCACCATCTCCAAGAGATGCAAGAACTGCAACCTGAAGAGCATCCGCCATGAGAGCGTGTATGGCTGTATCAGCTGTAAAGCCAATTTGTGCAAACAGCCCAGTTGCTTCTGGGAGTTTCACGGTTTGTCGCCTTTAAACAAAGGTCAGAAGTTTTTACAATCTACAACATTCTCAACTCTTGTTAAATAAAGTATCATTAATCATTCATGTTGGGTATTATCAACAGGATCAACAAAAGTTGGGTTTCTCAAGGACACAATCAGGTAATTTTTTATTGAACACAGTTTACTGTTTGTTGTTTGTCGTCGTCTTGGGACGAACGTTGACCAATGACTCTTTGTTCCACAGTGGATCTGTTGAAGTGGATGAGGTGGAGGACAACATGGACGAGGCCTTGGCCCCTGTGGAGGACATGGACTTCTCTGATGATGAGCAAGTGGATGAGCTAGATGACCCCGATGAGGAATCTGAAGATATAAAGGAGGAAATAATCAAGGAAGTGAAATATTTGGATCCTCAGCCACTATCAGCCCCAAAAAGCCACACCCAACCGGCGACTGTCCTGTATGCCACCAAAGAGCGTGATGACTTCCTGTCTGCGCGTCAGTTAAGGATTGCCTTGTTTGCTCTGTGTGATGGACTCCGCCAAGCCTCCAGGGTCTTTTCAACTGAGACCCAGCTCATCCGTAAATGGCTGAAAGAGGCCAGAAGGTGTCTGAAGCGTACTGAACAGGAACATGGTGAAGATCGGATGGTGGCCTGGGTGCTGTCCATGCGCGAGCAGCAGCTTCCCATCACAGAGAGTAACCTCTTCCACAAAGCCTCCATGCTGAAGAAGAAGGGTGGTTTTAGCAACTCCTTCCGAATCTCCTACGACTGGGCAGTGAGCTTCATGCTACAGCAGCGGCTGGGTGTACGGAGCATCGGCATGGCACCCACGCTGACTCACACGCTGCCAGCTTCCCTGGAGGCAAAAATCAAGTCCTTCAGAGAGTTCACTCAGAAGATCATTCAGGTTCACCAGCTGTCAGAGAGCGCTATAGCTGCCATGGATGAGCTGTGTCTCTTTGTGGACCTGCGGTTAGTCCAGGACAAGACCCGCCGCTCTGAGGCCCTGGAGCTCACTGGGTCGTTGCCACTGGTCACCATGTACCTGACTGTTTTGGCAAACGGGACCATGCTGCCGTCTCTGGTCCTGGCCAATAGACAACTGGCTGAGAAAGTCCTGCCAGAGTGTATCCTCCTGGAGGCCGGACAAGAGAGTCTCTTAGTGGAAGAAGCCTTGGATCTCTGGACTAATAAAGTCTGGCTGCAGCACATATCCGGCCTATCCCAGTTAAGTAAGTCAATGCTGGTTGTAGATCGACACCGGGAACACATGGGAGACCAGTTCCTGACTTCCATCAGTGGGTCAGGCACACTCCCAGCAGTGATTCCTGGGGGCTGCTCCTTCTGTCTTCAGCCTCTGGACATTTGTGTGAAGCCAGTCTTGCAGCGCTTAATTATGTCACGTTGGGCCAAATTTACAGCTGAGGACCCAATAGAGCTGGAGGAGACATCGCCTCATCGGCTCCAAGCAAATGTGGCTGAGCTGCTTGTCGACTGGGTGGTCGAGGCCCTGACACTCTTGAACAAATGTCCTCAACTTTGGAAAAAGTCGTTTAGGCTGACAGATCTTCTTTTGAATGAGAGGATGGAGGCGGAAGAAGGAAGGACACGTCAGAAACCAGAAGAGATCCAGTTGGACCTCCTCAAAACTTTGACAGAAAAATTGTTTGGTGCTAAAATTCTGGGAGTCAGTTCTCCTGATCTGCTGGAGCTGGAAGATGAAGAGGACATCAAGGTGGAATGCATAGGATGTCAAAGAAAGGAAACATCAGATGAAGACAAAGAGAAAAAAATTCTGGTGAAAGAAAATGAGAGGGAGCTGGAAGAAAAAAGTAACATAGAGGACATGAGGAGTGACAAAAAAGATGAAGGTGAAACACCAGAGGTGGACAGTGAGGATGAAGGAAAAGTGGCAGAGGACAGTAAGGAGGTGATCAAGGAGAGACGGGAGACCAGGATAGTGACAGGAGAGGATGTTGGGGATGAGTGGAAGATAAAGAGCAGGACAGAAGGTGAAGGGGAGGATGAAGAGGACAGCAAAGAGAAGGACAGTGGGATGGACAAAGCTGAAGAGTTGAAAAAAACAAGGGTAAAGGTCTGAAAGGACCAGAAACACCTGAGTCGTCTTTAGGATCCTGGATTCACTGCTGGATAGGTCAGATCTGGGCTGGACATGGTGTCTGCGATGGGGTGAGGGTGACATGTCAGTCACAGAACCGCCTATAAAAATATTTCTGCTAACAGTCCAGACCGGGTCTACAGGACCAGAGTGATTGGAAACACACCTGAAGTTACAGGAGAAGAATGTCATCACTCAGCTAGCTGCAACTGGGGGATAATGGAGACCCTGAAATAGTTTATGATCTGTCTCCAGAGTGTCTCCATCCAAGATGGATGGTTTCCCACCATGCACTGGGTGTATGGACTGAGAACTGCATGGATCCTGAAACAGATCCAGTTTCGTGGAAGCTGATTGGACAGTCTGGAGTTAAGTGGTGCTGTGTCATGTGACCAGAACCAATGATGATGATGAACACATGTCTGATTCTCTGAAATAAATAAACCATCAGCAGCTGGATGTAGTTGATGTTATAACATTTGTCTGGTTTTTTTTTTTTTTTTTTTTGTGTGTGTTTGTGGGGGGGGGGCTGGATCTGGTCTGCTTCTGTTCACTCCACATCTCTTCCTGTCAATTTAAATATTTTTTATTTTAAAAGTCTAATAGAGCAGTCCAGGCCCTAACAAGACAAAACCCAAAACCTGGTCGAGTCTGATCGTCAATATGGAATCAATAAAGGTTATTGGACACTTGTTCTCCTGCTGTGAACACACACACACACAGAACATGACAATTTCTGGGGATCAGGCAGACCTTGGCCTGGATTTAGAAGTGGTTTATATCTAATCCACATGTCAGTCATCACACAGTGAGTTAACTACACAATGTGAGCACAACAGTAAAGAATCATGTCTGTTTCTGTCATCCATCTCTCATGATGCATCTATGCTTGTTGTTTGACTGTAAACAAAGCGGGAGTTTATTGACAGTGACTGTCGGTGAACAGCTCTCTGGCCTTCACGGGGTTAACAGGCAGAGTGAGCGTCTCTTCTCTGATTGGCTGGTGGGATAGCTGATAAACTCTTTCATAGAGTCTAAGGAAAATCCAGACTGGCTGAGAGCAGGACCAGGTCACCCCAGGAGCTCAGAGACATGGGTCAGATTTAAATTTCTCTTTTGACCATTTAATGATTATTTTCATCTGTCTGTTTGTCCTTTCTTCGGCCCCCCCCACTCCTCTGACCTTTGTACTGATTCTGTTCTGAGTTGGTGGACAGAGAATTAAAGGTGCAGCCATGTGAGGCTGAATTGATTGAATTTAGATTTCGACTTTGTCTTTTCAGGATCATAAAAACTTGATAATGGAAGTAAAATGATATATGAACATAAAGCCCTTCGTCTTTCCACGGAACTCTTCGTCTGTTCGATTACAGAGGTTTTAGGAATTGTGTGTGTCAGGGGTGAAATGAGTCAAAATGGCAGAAAGGCAGCGTTTGTTAGAGAAGAGAGGTAAATCTGCTGTCCGGAAATATTTTGGTTTGGAGTTGTCGAATGTAGAACAGAAGAAAGTGGTGCATAAACTGTGGCACGGTCTGCACACTAAAGTAACACAAGCAATCCGTTGACCCATTTACAGTTCAGTCATAAAGTGCTCTATCACTGAGTTGATGTGTATTCTGGCTGCTCCTTCTCAAACCAGCAGTTATTGCAATAGTTTGTGACTATTTATTTGTATTTTTTTTGTTTCACATGTTTCTGTTATTCTTCTATATTTCATATTTCCTCACTTGATTTAGATTTTTTTAAATTACAGTTCTGCTTTGCTACATTTATAGCTGAATTCTGATTGTTTAATGATAAAACAGGACTGGGGTATTTAGTGAGCGGTAGGATCACTGGGTCACAGGGTTCGGCCCAGAAGTGACAACGTCTGAAGATGTCACAGGATTAATTGTAAATACAGATGGATGCCTCTGTGACATCACAGGTTTTTGGAGCTTGTCCCGTCGCCATCTGTGTGTCTCCAGGTCAGCTCTGTTGTGTTATTGTTTTGTTGTTATATCTGTTGTGGGTTTTTTATGTTGTTATCAGCTGTGATGTGTTTTTGTGTTGATGCCACCTGTGTTGTTGTCATGTTGTTGTGTTGTCACAGCTTTGTTATGTTGTGTTGTATTGTCATGTTTCTGTGTTGCCACAGCTGTGTTGTGTTGTCATGTTGTTCAGCCTCCTGATAATTGATCACTAATAAACACCTGGAGCTCCGGCTGAGTCAGTCTGAGGTGAAGGTGAAGGTGAGCGTGAGGGTGAGGACACTCTCTGGCAACCATCAGCTGAGGATTGTGGGATATCGTGACCTCTGTGCCCCCCCCTGCCCTGATGTCTCTGACCTGTTGTTGTGTTTTCTCAGCGAACTGCTCAGGATGTGGACCCGGATACCGCAGCCCGCTGGATGCCATGAAAGGTGAGACAGTTTGTTTTTCTTTTGATGTCCTTCCCGTCAATGACCTTGTGACCTTTCCCTCCGGTCACTTCAAATCAAACACCTTCAGTCCTGCAGAAACTCTTTCAATCAAATTTCTTTAACTCAGGTGCTTGTTTTATTGTCATCACCGTGGAAACAAACGAGTAATGTAGGTTGTTTCTCTGCTGATCAGAATTTGCAGAAAGTTGGACTGAACCAGTTTCTATTATGTCCTGTAGCCCAGCAGGAAACATTTCAGACCCTTTTACCTGTGTGTAATTAGCTTCCCTTGTTCTTGAGAGAGGACCATGTTGGGCAGGAAACTGATTAACTGGTGCTGCCATGACAATTTTTCAAGGCATCAGACACGCTCACTTGCAAATGCTTAGGGCTCAGGTCTTTGTGGTCCAGGTCCTCGGGAGCAGATTGTCTACTTGCCCTGCATCTACCGCAACACAGACATCCTGAAACCGGACTACCTGGCCACTGTGGACGTGGATGCCAGTTCCTCCACCTACTGCCAGGTAGTTAAACCAGTCACCATATTCCTGTGGGTGGGAGTGAGAGGGTTCACTTGTGGTGACCTCTGACCCATTCCCCCTCAGGTGATCCACCGGTTGCCAATGCCGAATCTGCGTGACGAGCTGCATCACTCCGGCTGGAATGCTTGTAGTAGCTGCTTCGGAGACGCGTCCAAGAAGAGGAACCGTCTCATTCTTCCATCGCTCGTCTCATCCAGGATCTACGTGGTCGATGTGGGGACCAATCCCAGGGCACCACAGATTCACAAGGTACGAAGCGCCGGTATGCAGTTCAGGCAAACGGAAACAGCCCTGTCAACATGTTTTGACACCCTACCCATGAGAGGCCATAACCTAGGTCCTCAGAAGGCCAGCTCATTGAGGTCCAGGTCCTAAAGGTCCATAAAAATAGCAGTTTGTTTCTTTTGTTTTGAAAGGTGAAACAATGGCTTTGTCTCTGAGTTGTGTAGATCTTGGTTGTCTCCAGATGGTGGAGCCGGTGGATCTGTTCTGGAAGTGTGACCTGGCAAACCCGCACACTTCACACTGTCTGGCCAATGGGCAGATCATGATCAGCTGTTTGGGAGACCCGTCTGGCAATGGGAAAGGTCAGACCAACAGCTCAGACCTCAAATCCTCCAACAGGAAACCAGCTGGTGTTGTTTAGTGAAAGCCTGTGTTCCGCCTGCTGTTGTCCAATCAGGTGGCTTTATTCTGCTTGATGGTGAGACGTTTGAGGTGGCTGGTAACTGGGAGCACCCTGGAGAAGCAGCGCCCTTTGGATACGACTTCTGGTACCAGCCACGGCACAATGTGATGATCAGCACTGAATGGGGGGCACCTAGAGCTCTGGCTGATGGTTTTAACCCAGCCGATGTCATGGAGGGTGAGTTGGGTCGGCAACCAGTTTGATGTCACTGAAATGTTATCCAGCATAGTCTTCTTCACAGTCTGCTGGTTTAGGTTCTATTGGACCTGTGTTTCTGGTTCTAGACTCATCCCTGAAAACTTCTAGGGTTGTACACCAGAAAGTGTCCTGTGAATAAGAAAAGGTTCAGGCTCCCGTCCAGTCCAGAATTCTTCAGTGCACCAGGATGAATGTTGAATATGTGTCACAATGTGTCACCAGAAACAGGGAACCAAGGTGCTTGTTTCTCAGGTTTCTATGGCAGCCGTCTCCATATTTGGGACTGGACCAGCCACAGGAAGCTGCAGACACTGGATCTGGGCAAAGATGGCGCTGTCCCCCTGGAGGTTCGATTCTTGCATGACCCCAACGCCACCGAGGGCTACGTGGGGTGTGCTCTGAGTTCCAATGTCTTCAGGTTCTACAGGACACCGGTTGGTACCATGGATTTTCAGACTCACGCAGTAGGTCCAAAACCTGGTCCATGACCAGGTCCAGGAAGGATGGGGCACAGGTGTGATCTGGTTTGCTCTTTGATCAGGAAAGAGAATGGGCTGCAGAGAAGGTGATCAGTGTCCCCAGCAAGAAGGTTGAGGGATGGATGTTGCCTGAGATGCCAGGTGAGTCCTGACCTGTCTGTCTCACCAGCAACCTGTTACAACTTTTTTTCTAAACCATCACCTGTATGTCTGCAGGGCTGATTACAGACATCCTGATTTCATTGGATGACCGTTTCCTTTACTTCAGTAATTGGCTGCATGGGGACATCAGGCAATATGACATCACAGACAGGAGGAAGCCTCAATTGGTCGGCCAGGTCGGATGATGTAAATTGATGGAGGTCAAACAGATAAAACTGAGAAGGAGATGGCTCACCTGTCTGTCTCCTGCAGGTGTTTCTGGGAGGAAGTCTTGTGAGTGATGGACCTGTCAGAGTCCTGGAAGACCCTGAGAACCAGCCACAGCCTCATCCATGCATTATTCAGGTAGCACCTGCTGGTCTCCCACCTGTCTGTCTCTCACCTGTCTGTGTCTCACCTGTCTGTGTCTCACAGGGGAGGCGTGTCTATGGAGGTCCTCAGATGTTACAGTTGAGTCTTGACGGTCAGAGGCTTTATCTGACCACGTCGCTGTTCAGCAGCTGGGACAAACAGTTTTACCCCGAGATGGTCCGGTACGTACAGAACAGAGACTACAGTAATAACACAGTGTACTGTAATAATACAGCAATAATAAATTGTATTACTGTAATAATGGTGGCTACAGCCACGGTCCAATCAGATCCCTTGACAGCGACTGGTCTCTCTGAACAGACATGGCTCAGTGATGTTGCAGATTGATGTGAACTCCATCAGCGGTGGTTTGTCCTTGAACAACAACTTCCTGGTGGATTTTGGTGAAGAACCTGACGGGCCAGCTCTGGCCCACGAGCTGAGATACCCCGGGGGAGACTGTACCTCTGACATCTGGGTGTAATGGCTTCACCTCCCGTTAAAACAACATGTGATCTGATTGAAGCTTGACAGAACATTATTATCAAGGCTACCAATAATCATTAGAATCATTAAATGGGAAACTTCTAATATTCAACACTGCACAAACATTATTATTATTTTTCACAGATAAGTAAATTACACAACGTGACATTTTATTAGATTCACAATAAAGTCCAGCAGCTTTTTCTTTCAATGATTGAATGTATTATTATTGTTGTTATTGTTTTTCTTTATTGGATAACACAGCTCAAATAGATAATTGTTGTCACAAACAAGGTGCTTGTAGCCTGTTTATGGGGAGCTCCATCCACTATGCCTCCGCTGCCCCTCTAATACCTATTATTATTATTATCATTGTGCTCGTCCACAGTCCGATGACTCACCTGTGTGACATCACGAGCCAGTGTCTGCTGGCGACCTGTCGTTTGCCTGTGATGTCACACGCCTCCATTCAGGTGTGTTTGGCAGTAGGGGGCGATGCGACATCCGGGTGAGACAGGAAACGGCAGCAGAACAGTAGAAGAAGAAATCACTGACGCCCCCTGCTGTCTGTTGGTTGTTAGCCGCCTGTTAGCTGCCGCTGAGATGAGGAGCGAGAACAAATGGAGATTACCTGGATTTAAAACATTATTTCCCCGCCATTAAAACGTCACCAGGTAACGTCGCCTCACCTGGACACCGTGTGATACGTCACTGAGCCGGCAGAGCTGAACGGTGACTGGTGGACATTATGTTTTTTTTTTTAAGCATAAAGCTTCAGAAACAGCTGAGCCGGTCCGGCAACAGTTGTCATGTTAGCTGTCAGCTAACGCTGGATGCTAACAGTAGCAGGTAGCCGGGAGCTAGTCAGCTGTTGGAGTTAGAGTTAAGGTGTTAATCTTCACTGAGATCTGCGTCCTGACCGGTAGCTTTCTTCACTAAGAGACCTTCGGCAGCGCCGCATCGGTCGGTTAGCTACAAACGGAGCTGATGCAAAGTTTATCGCCTCCAGTTTGAGTTAGCATTGTGCTAAGAGAACGTTAGGCTAAACTTTCAATTTAAAGGATTTAAACATGAGGTGTACATCGCGGACTCTTGTGGATCACCACCGACACAAACCAACATGACATGAGTCCAGAGTCCAGGACCACCTGATGATCAATGAGTCAGAGCTGAACTTTGGACTAATAATTGAGTATTCAATCTGATTATTTCTGTTCAGGCAGATCACGATATCAATGATGTCACGGATTAGATCACGTGATTTATATCAGTGAGGTCATCAGCAGTAATCAGATTATCGGTCAGGATCAGCTCGGTCTGACGATGTGTTCCAGAGAAATCTGTAAAAATGTGTTTCAGTGTTATTGTGTCTGCTGTACATGGACAGTGGAAGTTAAACCTGTTCAGACAGCCTGGTCCATTATGTGCTGGATGAGATAACGTGTAGTAGAACTAGTTAACTAAAGTTCCAAGTTCAAATGCCCACTATTGTAATGTCCATTAGCACAAATACACACTCGTGAACATACACAGACACACAAACAATGATCTAATTTATTTCTAAAGCACCAAATCATAAGAGTGACATCTAAAACCTTTACTCAGAGAAGGCCCAAACTCTTCATATACTTATAAACACAGAGACACACAATGAGGAGTCACACAGGGTTGGGGTTCTTCATGCTGGATCACTGTTACTGAATCTTGACACAGAGACTGACCCTGATGCCGGACCACAGCACCTTCTGACCTTTTCTGTTTCTGTTTCTGTTTCAGTGGAGGAGGACGGAGATTTTCCACGAACATAATGGAGGATACAGAGCTGGAGGTTTCCCCCACGCCCTCTGATCAAAACAGCCCCTCCCCCTCCTCCTCCCCTTCCCTTTCCCTCCCCTCCACCCCCTCCTCGTCCTGTGCCCCCCCCCCAGCAGCCACCCCTCCCCTGGGTGTGATCAGTGAGGGTGTGGCTGAGCTCAGCCTGTTCATCGATGCGGAGGTGGCTCAGCGGGCGTGTCAAGAAGTGCTACAGAAGGTGAAGCTGCAGCAGGTGGAGGGTGATGTTCCCTCCCAGCACAGTGGGGCGAAGCCTGTTCCAAACTCCCCCCCTGTTGCTCTTACTGCCTCAGGGAAGCCAATGAAGATCCGTGAGCAGGAGGATGACCCCGAGGGCCTGGCACCTGGCTCGGTGAAGAGTGCTCGACGGCGGCAACGGCACAATCCTTCCAAGCAGTCATGGCTGCTCCGCCTGTTTGAGTCCAAACTGTTTGATGTTTCCATGGCGATCTCCTACCTACACAACTCAAAGGAGCCTGGCGTCCAGGCCTACATTGGGAACCGGCTCTTCAGCTTCCCCCATGAGGAGGTTGACTTCTATTTGCCACAACTCCTCAACATGTACATCCACATGGATGAAGACGTTGGGGATGCCATCAAGCCATATGTGGTGGGTGTGGCCTGAAACCCTAGGACAGGGTTTAATAGCACCCCATCCGACATGTAATCATATCTGTCCACTCTGAGCCTGTATCTAGTGTAATTTCTCCTTGTGTGTTGTCTGCAGGTTCACCGCTGCAGACAGAGTATCTCCTTTAGTCTAATGTGTGCTTGGCTACTGGGTGCATACTCCTCCGACATGCACATTTCCACCCAGCGTCACTCCAGAGGAACCAAACTGAGGAAACTCATCCTCTCGGATGAACTCAAACCTGCAGGGTCACGAGCTCACAGGGACCCTCTGACTTTCTCTCTGATACCTTTCTGTCCCACATCGTCCCCAGCCACTGGCCCAGGACCACTGGGGGGAGACCACGGCTTGTCGCCCTCCAAACGAACACATCAGCGGTCCAAGTCGGACGCCACCGTCAGCATCAGTCTGAGTAGCAACCTGAAGAGAACAGCCAGTAACCCAAAGGTGGAGAGCAGTCAGGACGAGGTAACAGTCAGAATCATCATTTCCACAGTTTAACCCTCAAATTCTCAGTGACCGTTGACCCTCTCTATGGGTGGTGCAACTGTCGAGACAGTTTACGTCACAACCGTCCATTATCATTTTGTCTCTGTGTATTTATTTATTTATTTATTTATTTTTTATTTGGTGACGCTAACAATCACAAACTTCAGTGTTACCAGACTTTAACCCCTGACCTCTGACCTCCAGGACAGCAACTCCAGCTTGGACAGTCTGGAGTTTGAGACTGGTCCTGTAAGTTTACTAGCTTCCTGTTCTGAGCTCCTCCCTCCAGGGTGCATTCTGGGAAATTAAGTCTGTGGGTTGTGGTTGTGGTTGAGTCATGACTGTGATTATCAGTTTATCTGCTGGAACCAATCAGCTGTTTGGAGTTCATGGGTGAATCCATCAGGACTCTGATCTCTGGAGAGCGTATGTGTGTGTGTCTCAGGTTTGATGCTGCATTTAGTTTGTGTTAGAAGTTCAGGCTCAGTTTAAACTTTCACATTCAACATCCGGTCGGTCGAAGGTCACGTCACCAGTAAGCTTCTTGATCACAGTAATACAATGATGTGACTCAGTGATGTCATCACTTTACTGTCCTGTGACACAGAAGCTTTGGATTCTCAGTTACAAAAATGGTCATTAGATTAAATCAACCAAATAACTGAGTCATCAAACTTGCAACACAAACTGCACACAAGCATCAAACCTTCACCTGTTGAGGTGTGTCAGCATCCAGTCTTTAACCCCGCCCCCTCTCCTCCCAGCCAGTGCGCCTTGCCCCTCAGAGGGAGTTCATAAAGTCTCTGATGGGGATCGGGAAGCGTTTGGCAACGCTGCCTACCAAAGAGCAGAAGACGCAGCGTCTGATCTCCGAGCTGTCGTTGCTCAACCACAAACTGCCGGCGAGGGTATGGCTTCCCACCGCCGCCTTCGACCACCACGTGGTGCGAGTGCCACACACACAGGCTGTGGTGTTGAACTCCAAGGACAAGGTCAGTGTGCGAGTCTTCGGGGACGATGACCTCAGCCCCACCCAACTGAAACCGCCCCTTCTGTGATCCCTCAGGCTCCATACCTGATCTATGTGGAGGTTTTGGAGTGTGACAACTTTGAGACATCCAGCGTTCCGATCCGAATCCCGGAGAACCGGATCAGGAGCACACGCTCTGTGGAGAACCTGCCAGACTGTGGCATGACGGCAGAGCAGAGAGCTGGCAGTTTCTCCATGGTCCCCAACTATGACAACGACGACGAGGCCTGGTCTGTGGACGATATCGGAGAGCTACAGGTGGAGGTGAGGCACAACCAACTGTCCTCAGACAGGATGTGATGTCACAGACACGCTTGCAGAATCGCACAGTGTCTCATACTAATTGGTGTGTCTCCCTCTCTCTGTCTCTCTCCCCCCCCCCCCCCCCCCCCCCCCTTTCTGTCCTTCAGCTCCCTGAGGTCCACACTAACAGCTGTGATAACATCAGTCAGTTCTCAGTCGACAGCATTACCAGCCTGGAGAGTAAAGATCCTGTCTTCATTGCTGCTGGAGACATCAGGTCTGTCCTCCATAGAGACTAGACAACACTTTGCGTGTCCATTCGTGTGTCTGTAGTCATGTGTTTTCCTGGTGTAGGCGCCGTTTGTCCGAGCAGTTGGCTCAGGCCCCCACAACCTTTAAAAGGGACCCAGAGGACCCATCAGCTGTGGCCCTGAAGGAGCCCTGGGAGGAGAAGGTCCGGTAGGTGATGCTGCCTTCAGGGACAGCTGTTAGGATGGAAATATGAGCTTTAGTTGTTGATCTTAACTTTAGGTTAGTCCAGACTGTAATTCTCAATGTAGTCCAGACTGTAGTACTGACAGTAGTTTTGACTGTAGCCTTTGCTGCCTGTAGGAGGATCAGGGAAGGGTCTCCCTATGGTCACCTTCCAAACTGGAGGCTGCTGTCAGTCATTGTTAAATGTGGAGATGACCTGAGACAGGAGCTTCTCGCCTTCCAGGTGCTGCAGCAGCTGAAGGTAATGACGTAATGGTGTTCTGATGTCACTAAAATTACATGATTGAAACACTGACGACTTTTGAAGTACTGCCCCCCCCCCCCCCCCACCCCCCACAGTCCATCTGGGAGCAGGAGCGTGTACCACTCTGGATCAAGCCCTATAAGATCCTGGTGTTGTCGTCGGACAGTGGGATGATTGAGCCTGTGGTAAACGCTGTGTCGCTCCATCAAGTGAAGAAGCAGAGCCAGCTGTCTCTACTCGACTACCTCCTGCAGGAACACGGGGCGCCAACCACGGAGGCCTTCCTGTCTGCTCAGAGGAACTTCGTCCAGAGCTGTGCCGGATACAGTCTCATATGTTACTTGCTGCAGGTTAAAGACAGGTGGGACGGACTGGCTCACGTGTCTTTCAAGCTGTTTCAGAGTTAGACACTCAATGTTTTGTCCTCTGTCTGTTTCTCAGACATAACGGGAACATCCTGCTGGACGCTGAAGGTCACATCATCCACATTGACTTTGGCTTCATTCTTTCCAGCTCACCCAAGAACCTTGGCTTTGAAACATCGGCCTTCAAACTCACAACAGAGTTTGTCGATGTGAGTTTCCCTGAGGAGCTTTACTGTTTCTTTGGAGATGGGATATGGAGATGGCAGTTCTTCAGGATGTCGTAGTTGTAGTCTTTTCTGATGAGCTCTTGGTGGGTCTTGAGGATGTTTTGGTTCTTCGGGAGATTGTGATGGTTTTTCAAGAGGTTATGATGATTCTTGTGGAGGTCGTGGTGTTTATTAAGCAGATTGTGGCTGTTTTTCAGGGGGTTGTGTGCTGACTGTAGGTGTCAGGTGACGTTTGATGTGTATTTGAGCTGTCCTGTTAAAGAGCTGTGTTTGTATCTTGGAGGTAATGGGTGGTCCAGAGGGCGACATGTTCAACTACTACAAGATGTTGATGCTTCAGGGTCTGATTGCTGCAAGGAAACACATGGACCGGGTTCTGCAAATCGTGGAGATCATGCAACAAGGTACTGACCTGAGTACCAGTGGCTGAGATATGTACCAAGTTTAGACCTGGTCTTGTTCGGTCCTGGTCCTGACCCCTGACTGCTCCACAGGCTCTCAGCTTCCCTGTTTCCACGGATCCAGCACCATGAGAGGCCTGAAGGAACGTTTCCACATGAGCCTGACGGAGGAGCAGCTGCAGCTGCTGATCGATCAGCTGGTTGACGGATCAATGAGGTCACTCACCACCAAACTGTACGATGGCTTTCAGTACCTCACCAATGGCATCATGTGACCAGCTGTGTGTGTGTGTGTGTGTGTGTGTGTGTGTGTGTGTGTGTGTGTGTGTGTGTGTGTGTGTGTGTGTGTGTGTGTGTGTGTGTGTGTGTGTGTGTGTGTGTGTGTGTGTGTGTGTGTGTGTGTGTGTGTGTGTGTGTGTGTGGCGGCAGAACAAATTCAGACTGAACCTCCTGATCTTCTGACTGAGCCTCTTCTTCTTATTCCGTGTTGTTCTACACCATTTTGTCTGTTTCTTCTCCGTCAGTATAATCTTTGTTTCATCTTTTTTTATTGTTTGTTTTTGTTTTTTTGTTTTTTTTCTTCTACCACATTTGGATGGATGTCCTTCATTGGCTGCTGAGTGAGACTCTCAGCCAATCAGAGAGCAGCCCATTTTAGCTTGAATCTCAGCATGTGGACAGTTTTTACAGGTCGTCGAGCTGCTGAGCTGAGCAGCAACAAGTGGACCGAAGCCACTCTGGATCTGGGGGATTCAGACTCTTAAAGGACCATACCGCTATTTTTATGTTTTAGCCCTTTAACTGCAACTGTGTGAACCAGTGAATCCATTAAACCAACCAGTGTCGACCTGCAGCTCCAATCCTGTCATTTCTGCTTCCGTCACATGAGGCAATGTCACCTGCTCGATTGGTTTCTGGCAGGTTTTCATGGTTTCTGTGGTCCACATGAAGACCTGCACTGATAAACCTGTTTTGGGTCTCCATTGTGTTTTATGGTTGCTTATGGTCCTGAGGCCAGAACTATTTCAGCTGCAGGACTGGCGTGGAGACCAGGAACTGCCGGTGGACAGGAAGTCCTGGAAGCTTTAAACTGCACTTCAAATTGACAGGAGCAGTCAGAGGAAACACCCAGCATGCACTCTGACTCCTTAGAGACAGGGACTGGTCTGAGAGTTGATGAACCTGGTTTGCTGGTTTGATCCTGTTGAAATTATTCACTTTACATTCAGTGTCAAACTGAACTGACATAAAGTTACTGCAAACAGGAAGTCAGACTTCACACAAACGCACTGGTCTCTGGTCTCACTAACTACACTTTCATGTTTTGGAAGAAAGTTTTTAACTGAGCAGAAAGTCTGGGGTCCTGACACTAGGGGGCAGCATAGCGCCATCTGCACTCACCCTGCATTTCCCAGAGTTCCACGGGGGAGAGGATGAGGCGGGGCTTTACCTGCCCACACCTGCAGAGAATTGAAGAAAAACAGCAGAAACAAAGTGAGAAGAAACGTTCAGGTCAACAGGATCCAGCTGAGTCCGCAGATCAGAACCTGTCCGAACCGGACTCAACTGACCCAGTTTCAGGCAATTCACCTGGATCCACCCGAGAACAGCTGAAGATTTTTCAACAGTTTCTTGAAGCAGGAAGTGGAGGGCGGGAGGAGCAGACATGGTAAGTTCCCTCAGTCTTACTGTACACCTTGTAAAGTAGCCCTGGACCCTGGACCTGTATCAAAAAAGTAACTTAGTGAATTTAATTATTGATCAAAGATCAAATGATTAAAAAGAACTGAATGAAACATCAAATGTGTCCTGTTACCATGGAAACACTTGGTGACACTTTTACCTTTGTTACAGAAGGCGGAGTCAGAGATCAATATGTACATCTTAAGTTTGGCCCACAGTTCATAATAATGAAGACCTGCAGCTGCTCATTCTCTCTCACACACACACACACACACACACCTACCTTCCCTGCATGTTGAGGCCTCACTGATCTGACCTGACAAGATCCCACAGAACAGAGGAATGCTGGGAATTCAGGAGAGGAGGAGGAGCACACACAGCTGTACCAACACTGAAAAGGTCTAACTGTCTGGCTCCTCCCCCTCAGGGCAGTAAGGAGCGTTACCATTGGTTGGCTCAGAATGTGAAGGTAAGTGGCGTTGATGACATGGTGCTTTTGTCCAAGATCAACGAAGACGCCATCACTGACAACCTGAAGAAGAGATACATGGACGACTACATCTTCGTATCCTTCCAGACCCGGGCCACACTAAGATCTGGTCCTGGTGGTTCTGGTTCTAAGTCTTGTGTCCTTGACATGGTTCTGTCAGACCTACATCGGTCCAGTGCTGATCTCTGTGAATCCATTTAAACAACTTCCATATTTCACTGAGAGGGAGGTGGAGCTGTACCAGGGAGCAGTGAGAACAGACACAATTGACACACTATTGACCCACAACTGACACAAAGCATACACACAACACGCAATTAACATGCAAATTAGGCACTATTGATGCGCAACAGACACACAATGTTAACACCCACTCAAAGATCCTGTGATCCCCCACAGGCTCAGTATGAGAACCCCCCCCACATCTATGCTCTGGCCGACAACATGTACAGGAACATGATGATTGACGGTGAGAACCAGTGTGTCATCATCAGGTAGGCGGAACCTCAGCTGCTCACCTTTGAATGTGAACAGGAAGAACATGAAGTTAGGCAAGAACAAAAACTTTGAATCTTTGTGCCCAGTGGTGAGAGCGGAGCTGGAAAAACGGTTGCAGCCAAATACATCATGAGCTACGTGTCCAAAGTGTCTGGAGGAGGCGAGAAAGTTCAGGTGAGTACGACAGAGTACTACAGCCCAGCTCGCTGTGAGGCTTATTCCATAACTCTGTGTGTGTGTGTGTGTGGTGCAGTGTGTTAAAAACATCATCCTTCAGTCCAATCCGCTCCTGGAAGCTTTTGGAAATGCAAAGACAGTTCGGAACAACAACTCCAGCAGATTCGTGAGTATCAGAATATCAAAGTATCAAAGACACTGATGAGCAGACACTCAGTGATCCCGCCCCCTTTCAGGGAAAGTACTTTGAGATCCAGTTTGGAGGGGGCGGAGCTCCTGATGGAGGAAAGATTTCCAACTTCCTTTTGGAGAAGAGTCGAGTTGTTTCGCAGAATCCTGGAGAAAGAAACTTCCATATCTACTACCAGGTACTGCAACAAGTACTACACATACTGCAGATAGAACCAAAACTACAAGCTATAGTACAACCTCAAGAGAACCTGCAGTCACTGGTAACTTCACAAGCAAAAGTCAGTTCAGATCCATTGTTCACTTTCTGGCACTTACGACTGCTGGAAACATGAATGATCTTGTCCTTGTCTCTATGACCTTTTCCCTCAGCTATTGGAGGGTGCAAGTGGGGAGCAGAGAGAGAACCTCGGGGTCACGACCCCTGACTACTACAGCTATCTCAACCAATCAGGAACCTACACGGTGGAGGACGTCAATGACAAGAAGGAGTTCTCTGACACCATGGTAAGGACCTGTCTCTCTCTCTCTCTCTCTCTCTGTGGACTTCTCTCTCTCCCTCTCTGAACCTTTCTTTCTCTCTTTGGACCTGTCTGTCTCTCAGGAGGCCATGTCTGTGGTGGGTCTGTCTGTTGAGGACCAGGACTCGGTTCTCCAACTGGTTGCAGGAATCCTTCACTTGGGGAACATCAGCTTCAGGGAGGAGAACAACTACGCTGTGGTTGAGAGTCAGGACTGTGAGTCCTCCTGGTTCTTTCCTGAGTCTCCTGAAGCAGATCTCTTGGATATTGTGTGTGAACTCTGGGTCTGACCTTTGACCTGTGTCCCTCAGTCCTGGCCTTCCCATCCTTCCTGTTGGGGATCCCTCAGGAGCGTCTCTGCAGTAAACTGACAAGCAGGATAATGGACAGTAAATGGGGCGGGAAGACGGAGTCCATCTCCGTGACCCTGAACACAGAGCAGTCCAGTTTCACCAGAGACGCCTTGTCCAAAGCCCTCTATTCCCGACTCTTCGACTTCCTGGTTGACGTTAGTCCAAGCCAACACACTTCAGGTCTGTAGTTTGTGATGAGGCTCAGTGTTTGATGGTTCTGTGATGGTTCTGTGTGTCAGTGTGTAAACAGAGCCATGCAGAAGAACCAAGAGCAGCTCAACATCGGAGTCCTGGACATCTACGGCTTTGAGATCTTCCAGGTACCTTCTCATGTTCTCTTTATTGTTCCTCACCTGTCTCCTTCACGTTCCCTAACTGTTATCCTTCAGGTTCCTGATCTCTCTCTCCTTTAATCTCTCACTTGTTGTCCTTCAGGTTCTCACCTGTTCTTTGTCAGTTCTTTATCTGTCGTCCTCTTTTGCCTTTCAGCAAAATGGTTTTGAGCAGTTCTGCATCAACTTTGTCAATGAGAAGCTGCAGCAGATTTTTATTGAACTCACCCTGAAGGCAGAGCAGGTGAGACATGACATCATCATATGACATCACCACATTATATTGTGACAACATATCATATCTTTTCAATATGACATCACCTCCTGACGCAGTTTAGTGTTTCCTCCTCAGTTCATCATAAAAACAGAGGCTGTCCTGTTTGTGTGTCTGCAGGAAGAATATGTTCAGGAGGGAATCAAGTGGATGCCCATTGAGTACTTTAACAATAAGGTCGTCTGTGACCTCATAGAGTCCAAGCTGGTGAGTCAGCCAATCAGAAGACAGGATTAGTCTTGCTAAAAGGTAAAAAATAAAATCATATAGAAAGTTTTGGCAATGGTCGTAGCAATGGCAACAGCGATGGTACATGCTCTGTATAGACAGAACGTATACGGTCCACACAATAAGAGTGTAATCCCCAGCGGTGTTCTGGTCATTTCCCAGAATCCTCCTGGGATCATGAGTGTTCTGGATGACGTCTGCGCTACGATGCACGCTAAAGGGGAAGGAGCTGATCAGACTCTGCTGCAGAAGCTGCAGGGACAGATTGGAGCTCATGAGCACTTCAGCAGCTGGAACCGAGGCTTTGTAGTCCATCACTACGCCGGGAAGGTCAGAAACCTGGAAGCTGCTCCGTTGCCTTTCTGTTTACCTGTCTGTCTGTTTACCTGTCTCTCTACCTGTCCAGGTGTCATATGATGTCAATGGTTTCTGTGAGAGGAACAGAGATGTCTTGTTCAATGACATCATAGAGCTGATGCAGAGCAGTGAGTTGTAAGTACAAAGAACTAAATCATCATGACCTAGACCGATCAAATGCTTCATCTTAGAAACCAGATCCTGGTTCAAAAGTTCTGGTTGATGTCTGTGCTCAGGTCTGTGTTGTGTTTTTGGACAGTCCATTCATCAGAGCTCTGTTCCCCGAGAACTTAGAGGCAGAGAAGAGAGGGCGTCCAACCACAGCCAGCAGCAAGATCAAGGTGAGAAAGAGAGATTTTATTTTTCAAACCCACATTTATTAATGAGTATATATTCTGTCTATAGACAGCTTACATCACATTAATACAGACAGACATGGACATTGAAATGAGCTCAGCTCTGGTCTCAGAGCAGACCAGCTCAAACATCTGCAGGTCCTGAGCTGCTCTGTAAAAACTGAATTCCACCAGAGTCTGGACTTCACCATCTTTTTAAAAACAGGAAGCACATCAACATTCAGCTCCACCTCCACTTTTCTCCTGCGACTCACATTCACCACCATCTTGGCCTGTCCTAACAGAACGTTTAAAAGCTGACATATGTCCTTCTGTTGGAAAGTATACTTAAAACCTCAGATAAAACCCTGTCCTTATTAAAACTTCTCCAGCAGACTGAACAGAGGTCTGATTCATTGACAGTCATAAAAACAGTGGAAGATGGTCTCTCTGTGGCTGCAGAAGGGACGGCGTTGATCACAGAGATAAAAGTTCACGGCTAAAATCCTGTGGAGGATCCTCCGTTGCAGGTCTCCATGTCTCTTTGACAGAGGAGGTTTATACAAAGATCTCCAGGCCGGCCTCACACTGGGACCTAGGTCCATATAGGACCTCCAGTTGGTGTTGCTGCGCCCATTCAGTCTTTACCATTACCTAGTAGAAGGACTTTCCTGAGTATCTGGCCAACAATTGAATGGAGAGCAACTGAACTTAGGCCCTTTCTCAAAGATGTTTCGCCTCCTATCCCAGGGGCTTCATCAGTTCGTAATGCATTGGTCTGACTACTCCTCACTAGTCTGACAAAACAGTGGAGTTGGACCCATTTACCTCTGTGGGAGTGTTCACACAGCTCCTTGTGACAATATCCCGTTAGTGGAGTTTCACTGACAATTGTTAGTGTTGTGGATCAAAGAGGAATCAGATGGAGAACAACAATTGTTAGTTTTGTTGGTTACAAAACCCTTGCATTGTGGAAGTCGGTCAGCAGAGAGCACTGATGTCTGTTCAGCTTTGACTTCCAGTGCCTCAACAGCTGACTAACGACTTGCACAGACTTCAGTCCCAGCCGGGCAGCCAGTCCACCAGGATCCTCCAGCCGAGGTCCATCCAGCTCCACCACCTGCCCCAGCGTGGAAACTCCTGGAGCTTGAAGCCTCCCGGATAGAGCAAAGCCACCCTACTCAGTCAGGACAGTCCAGCAGGCCTCCAAAAAGCACAGGTTCCCTGAGGAGCTATGACAGAAAACTGGTCTGTCCCAGTCTCTGTTTCTTCAGGAGAGTCCACGCAAGAAAACACTCATGCAGAAGGGTGGCAGGGATGATGTTCCCATCTGGTTGGAGTCCATGAGGAAGGTAGGTCCAGTCCCAAACTGCCACACCGCTGCAGGTTTAAGCTGGTCAGGGGCCTCACACCAGGTTTGCAGGCCAAGTGAGCAGTCTCTGGATCAACTGCAGACAGAATGTGGCGCCCCTGCTGGCCAGATGGACCAGGCCTTGTCCCCCCTCATCTTTGGATAAAAACAAAACACCCTGAGGAACCCAGTGCAACCTGTCCCAGAAAAAATCAACTAAAACCCGCTGAACCTGTGACAGGAGAGGCCGGTGGATCGACACAGGACAGCCGGTACCACAAGGCAGAAGAGCCATGGTTATTTACAATGAGAACACAACCTCTAAAAGACAGTTTAGGTAAAATCCACTTCCACTTTGTGAGCCATCCTTTGACCTTCTCTAAAACATTGTCAATTTTTCTTTAAAAACATTTCGTTACCTAAAAACACTCCCAAATATTTCAGCCCTCCAGTTTTCCATACTAACCCTCCAGGTTTCCTGAGCCGATTGCTCAGCTTGTCCCCCACCATGACAGCCTCACTCTTCTCCCAGTTTACTCTGGCTGAGGAGACAAAACCAAACTGTTGAACAGTGTCAACCATAAAAGCAATGTCAGTCTGAGAGCTAACCAAGATAATGAAATCGTCAGTGTAGGCAGACATTTTAAAAGGGACACCACACCGCCGGAGACCTCCAAAATGTCCCGAATTAAAGTGACGTCACTAATCAGCCTGCTGGGCACACAGTACGTCTGGTCAGCATGGATGACAGATGCCATCACTCCTCTCAGTCTGGAGGCCAGGATCTCGGGACAGGATTTCCATTTTTTTTTCAGCTCCTGCAGGTCCCTTTTTTCGGCAGCAGTGTCACGACGACCCTTCTGCAGCTCGGAGGAAGCTGTCCTGTCTGCAGGCTGTTGATGAGGACTTCCAGCAGATCTTCACCCAGCACTGCCCAGAAAGACGTACAGAATTCCGCCGGTAGACCATCTAGGCCCGGAGCTTTTCCGCCCTGCAGGCTCATCAGAGCTGTGTGGGGCTCGGGAAACGTTAGTTCACCTTCCAGCTTGGTGTTGTCATCAGCTTCCACCTGAGGGAGACCGCTGAGGAAGCTGCTGCACTGTTGTGGGTTGGATTTGTGCTCCCTCTCATACAGGCTGCCAGCCTCCTGATCCCGGCAGAATCTGAGACCAGAGAGTTGCTGCTGAATCTCAGCGAGTGCACCACCTTCATTTGTCCATTCCTTCTCTCCAGGATGAAGAACAGCTTGGAGGGGACATCCATCTATGAGATGTTAAGACACCATGACCTGGCCAGAGCTCCCTGAGCTGCGTTGCCCAGAGGTTGGTCAGAGCCAACTTTTTAGGATTGAGGGAGTCTAAATGCCCTCGATCTCTTGAAGAGTCTGCTAAACCTGCAGTTCTACCACCTGAATCTCCAGGTCCCTCAGAGATCTGGTTCAGTCTCTGGTGACATTGAGAGTGAACTGTTGACATAATTGTTGGTTCTGGGATTTTGCAAAGTCCCACCACGGCTGCTGAAACTGCTAAAATCAGTTTCATATGTTCTGTGCTTGTCCCAAACACTCAAATGCAGCTCTAAACTCAGAGTTATGGAGTAAGGCACTGTTAAGATGCCAGTAGGTGTTCTGCAGACGCACATTTTTGATACAAACAAGGCAGTGATTGGAGAATCCTACTGGGGTGATTTGACAGCTATTACAATGTTCATGAGTCCTGAATCAGTCCAGCCGGTCTAAGCGGGCCAGCTGTGCTGCCTGTCGTGGCTGTGGAAGGTCCTCCACACATCTGACAGCTCATGTGCTTTGGTCAGCTGTCTGAGTTGGTGGTTCCCATCCAGTGTTGGATTCTCAGTGCAGTTAAAATCACCCCTAAAAACAAAAAGCTCCTGATTACGTCACAGAAAACCACACTGATGTTCTTTGTGCTCCACCAGCTGGAGCATAGACACAAATAAAAACTGTGTTGACCTTCTCAAACTGAGCTCTGACCTTCAGTCAGCGGCCCCTGATCACTTCCTCTGCAGTGAGAGACGCAGGCAGGAAGCTCCTAGAGAAGACAACCTCCACCCCTCCACTACAGCCGGACCCGTTACACTCCCTCCTCCATTCGCTCTGTGTGTCTCCTGAACCATCATGACATCTATCGGCTTCAGCTCCATCAGTTTAGAGTACCTACTTTAAAATCCCACATGGAGAGAGAGAAGCTGCAGGACGACACACAGAAGGACAGACCAGCACAACCTGGGCTCAGCATGTGGATCAGTTCAGACTTGTTTATCAGGATCCAGGTGGATAAAGTGTTGTGTGTTTGATTTCCTTAGTCTGTTAGGTAAACAGGTAAACAACAGGTACACCTGCTGTTTCAGAAACAGGCCAACAGTCTGGTCCAGACTCTGATGAAGTGCACCCCCCACTACATCCGCTGCATCAAGCCCAACGAGACCAAACAGCCTCGGGACTGGGAGGAGAACCGGGTCCGACACCAGGTCGAGTACTTGGGCCTCCGAGAGAATATCAGAGTCCGTCGGGCTGGCTATGCCTACAGACGGGTCTTCAACAAATTCCTTCAGAGGTTAGAGGTCAAACGTGCTAATGCCCAGTGCACTGTGCTTCTGCATAAGACATGCTGATCAGGCCATTCCTGTGTGGCAGGTACGCCATTCTGACCCAGGAGACATGGCCACAATGGCGAGGTGACGAGCGTCAGGGTGTTCTGCACCTCCTCAACTCTGTTCATATGGACCAGGACCAGTTTCAGCTCGGAAAGACGAAGGTCTTTGTCAAAGCACCAGAATCGGTATGAAGTCCCAAGACACATAAAGGCTTTTGTCCTACCGTAAAGTTCCAGCATTCATGATCCATAACTCGGTCAGACCAAGATCAGGCAGAGGTGTTTGCATGCCTTTGTCTCTGTCCTGATTGTTGTTTTCCAATAGCTCTTCCTTCTGGAAGAGATGAGGGAGAGGAAGTACAACGGTTATGCTCGGGTCATCCAGAAGGCGTGGCGAAAACATATTGCGGTCCGGAAGTATGTGAAGATGAGGGAGGAAGGTAAGACTGTGTTCCATACGTCAGATTGCTATGTTGATTTCCTCCTTCTTTTTACTGAGCCACTGATTTGTTCCAGCGTCTGATATTCTGCTGAACAAGAAGGAGCGTCGCAAGAACAGCATCAACAGAAACTTTGTGGGCGACTACATTGGGATGGACAACCATCCAGAGATCAGACGCTTTGTGGGCCGGCGGGAGCGGATTGACTTCGCTGATGTGGTACTGAAGTATGACAGAAGGTTCAGGGTAAGACCTCAGGCCAGGACAATTCCAGAGACCAGGACTCTCGTGAAACGTTGACTTCCACTAGAGTCGTGGTTTTCAGACATACTTGACTGGACTTTGTGGTGCTGGTTCTCTTTTCTCATAGACAGTTAAACGAGACCTCATCCTGACTCCGAAGTTCCTCTACCTGATTGGCAGAGAGAAGGTGAAGCATGGTCCAGAGAAAGGCCAGATCCAAGAAGTTCTCAAAAGGAAGATCGAGCTCAGCAAGATCCAGTCTGTTTCCCTGAGGTACTCCACCAAAACCAAAAGCAAGATTTGAATTAGAACACGGAACAAGAATAAGAATAAATAACCTGGATCATGTCCAGGGTTAAAACTAGAACCTGATCTCGCTGAAAATATTATAAAATGGGTTGTTGTAGGGACGGCCCCTCAGTTCCACACTTTTCATTTATTTACTCAGAGAAGACCAGAATATATCTGGTCTCCTGAGTGAAAGCACAGAACATAAAACATGTTTGTATGTGAATGATATTCTAACCCCAAAATAAGTCTCCTTAAATTACTATAACTACTTAAAATGTTTGGCTTACTTTGGTCACAAAATAAAAACCCAGGATTAAGCTTTGAGCTTGAATCAGGGTCCACACATGAACACAGATAAAATGTATAAATTCAAGGATACAGGTAAGTGATTAAATATTAAGCAGTAAGAATACCAAAAGTTTGAACTACAATTTATGATGTAAATTATACAAAACCTACAACAATCGTCAAAATGGACCTAAATTTCTGTCCTTTACTACCAATGAATTTGTAGAACAGAGTAAAAATTATTAGAGTAAATATACCACCGAGGCTCTTCTTCCTCTTTCAGTCTCTGCCAACACAACAAATGGAATACGATGATATCATCATTTATTTGGGCAGAACAAAAACCACGGGTCAGATTCGGCTCGACAGTTGGCTAAAGATAAAGGTGGGTTAGAGTTATTTTCTAACCCTACCCCGGAAGATTATTTCAAGGCAGTACAGCTGCATCTTCAGGTCTGTTGGTATGATCCACTGTGATGTGAAGTGGAAGGATTTGGAGAAAATTTTTATACATTTTGATCTCCCATCTTTATTGGAAGGTGAAACTCAACAAAAATGACTAACTGGATGGCAACCCCTCTAACATCTCGCCCAAAAAGTTAAATGATTCAAATTTCAAGATAAATGTGACAATGTAACATTTGATAGCGAATGATGGGGAACTTCCTGAACTCTATGACCTGGAGAAAAATATTTTTTCAGATATCTCCAAATGAAACACCATTACACACACAAAAAATCAAACATTATTTTGGAAACCATTAGAACTGATTGGGATGTTAACCAACATGTCTAAAAATAACTGCAGTGGCTGAGCACGTCCCCCCAGGACATTTAAAATAGACAATATGGATACGCAGGGGAACACTTCCTCGGAGTGAGGCCATCTCAAAGGATAGCTGTGGACATGATGAACCCCTCCTAAGTCATCTCATGAGGCCATTTCTTTTTTTTTTTTACTTTATTTTTATTTTTTTCCTTCGTAACACGAACAGGAGGTCATATACAGACATTCAGACATATTGGGTAATTTACGCGAGTGCTCACCACAGGATAATAAGCTTTTGTTCAAAATCAACAGCAGTTTCAACCGTCACACTCAGCATCAGCTAGGTATGTAACCCATTTGGTCATGAGGCCATTTCATTCTTTGCTTTAATGATATTTAGTAAAACTCATTGTGATACATGAGCCAGTCTGTTTGTTGTGTTTGCATTTGTGTTTGTATATGCAATAACAAATACAACAAAGATTAAGTTTGAAAATGTAACTAGAACCACATCAGAACAAATAGAACAGGAAATCAAAGAAAAAAACTAAACCAGGACTTCAACTACCAATGGAACCAGGATCAGGACCTTTGACCATCAGGATGTCTCTCTCTCAGCACCTTGCAGGACGACCTGTTTGTTGTCCACGAGGAAGAATACGACAGCTTCCTTCAGAGCATCTTTAAGACGGAGTTCCTGAGTCTGCTGGTGAAACGTTACCAGGACCAGATGCAGAAGAAGCTTCCGCTGAAATTCAACAACCTGTTAGTACCTGTTCAGGACCAGAACTGGTTTAAACCATATCTTACCTGACTGACAACCTGACGGTTCTGTGTCTCTGTCTCTAGTCTGGAGTTTAAGGTGAAAAAGGGTGGATGGGGTCCATTCAGCTCAGCGGGATCCAGACAGATCCAGTTCCAGGTGGGTCAGGGGGACGAGGTGGTCATGAAGCCCAGTGGAAAGGTCCTGCAGGTCTCCATTGGACCGGGTCTGCCCAAGAACTCACGTAAGTCCTGACCTGATTCATTGCACTTCAGCTTCCTGCATGCTTTGCCTCACTTTCTGTCCAACTCATTGGTAGGACCAACGAGGCGGGACAATCGAAAGAGTCGCTACATGGCCAACCAAGCTCCGCCCACTAACCAATACAGTTCAGGTAAAGAGAAGCCAGGTGTCAGGGTATGGTGATGTGGTGTAGAAGGTTGTTTTAACATGTTTTTGTTTCTTCAGCTCCTCGCTCCAAAGGAGAAGGGATCTCCTGTGGTCATCCCTCCTCCAGAGGCTCCCTGCTGAGACAGCAGTCCAGCATGGAGCAGCCCAGTCTGCCTCGTATCCAGGGCCAGCGCCGCGCCGACCACCGGCCCCCCCAGCACCACGACATGGGCTTCATGGGTGTCCCTGAGCAGGGCGCTGCAGGGTGAGTCAGCAGCAACATGACTCTCCTTTAATCCTTCTCTACAGTAGTTCTGGTCTATAGTCTTCCTGGTCTCCTTTCTCCTGTAGGCTGCAGCGTCGCAGGTCTAAGGAGGTGAAACCGGTCCCTGGAGCAGGTAGACCTAAACCGGCTCCAAAACCAAAGCCTCGGTCACCTCAGTGCCAAGCTCTTTATGCTTACGATGCCCAGGACACAGATGAGCTCAGCTTCAACGCCAATGATGTCATCGAGATACTGACAGAAGGTATGACTGTTCAGACTCCTGGTCCTGATTTCTACTGACAGACTCAGACTTGGTCTCTGCTTGTGTCCTCAGATCCGTCAGGCTGGTGGTTCGGTCGGTTGAGGGGCAGAGAGGGGATGTTTCCTGGGAATTACGTGGAGAAAATCTAGACTCATCTCCAGGGGTCAAAGGTCACTGGAACTTTCAATATTTAAGAACAAACTAGGAAACAGTTCAGAGTTAGGAGCGCAAACTTGCTGATTCCTGGACATTGTCCCCAAAACACTGTGCATTGTCAGGTTAATGTCCTCATTCTCTGATGAACAGCAGTATTTTTTTATCAAATTTGATACCCACACTGCCATGGAAACCTCGGTGTAAGGTTCTGAAACCCCTTAGGCTGAAAACATGACAACATCCTGATTGTGTGACATCAGTGGTTGGAAAAGAAAATAAACCTGTTTACATTAAATAATTTTCTCTGTGGTCCCAGATGGGTCATGTGAGATGTTCATAGCCTGACTCGTTTTTTGGGTTTTTTGTGTGTCTGTTGTTGTAGCTCAGAATAACAGAAATAAACTGACAACACTTATCCTCCTCTGGAGTGGCATACAAGGGGAAGGAGGACCAGAAGTTGTATTCCAACTATCGGGGGATCACACTGGTGAAATCTGGGAGAGTTCCAAACCACACAAGGCTGCTGCCCAGTCTGTGTATGTTTATGGCTCTTATGACTGTGTCCCTCAGGTTATCCTGTGGGAGGTTCTCTAAGAGTATGGGGTGGATGGCCCGCTGCTATGAGCCAATCAATCCCTTGACTGTCAGCATCAGATTCTGGTTTGCATTGCCAGCAGTAAGTCAGACCCGTTCT
Organism: Echeneis naucrates; assembly: GCF_900963305.1. Lineage (NCBI taxonomy): Eukaryota > Metazoa > Chordata > Actinopteri > Carangiformes > Echeneidae > Echeneis > Echeneis naucrates. The sequence continues at coordinate 24,747,070 of NC_042516.1, forward strand.
GAATTTGAGTTGGACTTTGTCAGGCCTGCCCTTCGTCATTGAGGAAGCATTCTCGGGGGCAACATGGTGGTTAACATGGTTGCCCCACAGTAAGTTCATGGGTTCAGTTCCAGGGACTGGAGCCTTTCTTTGTGGAGCTAAATGGTGGAAGGAGTCAAGTTTGACAGCCTAAGGATTTCACCTTTGTTGTTCCTTCTGATGGTCCTTCTGGTCCATCAGCCAGTGACCTACAGGTCCTGCTGGGAAGGTCTGCAATAGAGACTGAAACAGGTGGGCTGCACCCCTAAGTATGACGATATGGTCCTCAGCCAGAAAACGGTGGACCGTCCAATCCAGGTCAGGGAGGAGTTGCTGCCACAGGTGGAGGAGTTCCAGTATCTTGGGATTTTCAAGAGTGAGCCAAAAATGGAGCAGGAGATGGATGGCTGGGTTGAGGCGGCATCTGGAGCAATGCAGACGCTAAACCAATCGGTATTGGTGCAGAGACTGCTGCTTCTCTGGATTAGGGGGGGCAGTTGAGGTGGTTTGGACATCTGGTCAGGAGGTGTTCCAAGCATGCCCATCTCAGAGACCCTGAGGCGGACTCAGGCCTCGATGGAGAGATTACATTTCTCAACTTGTTTGGGAACACCTTGGCATCCTCCCAGAGGAACTGGTGGAAGTGGGTGGGGAGAGAAATGTCTTCCCTGCTGAGACTGCGGCCCTGGCGACGCATTTTGAACACAAAATTAAATGACATCTCAGCACCTACCTGTCTGAGCACCTGACGACAAAACAAGTGAGAGAAGTATAAACGGGAAGTGAAACAGGCAGCTGGTCCGGGTTTTTATCAATCAACAGAAAAAAAGAATCTAAGCTGTCATAAAAAGAATATTGAATTAGATTTTAAACTAACAGCAAACATGAGACGCATAGGAAACTACATTACCCAGGCTTGTATTCCTCCAGAGGGTCGTGTTGCCTTCAGATGCTATTGGAAAAATGTTTTTTTTTTTCAGAGTGTGATTCAACTTGAACAAGAGAGTGTTCAGAGTAAATCAGTTTACTAATGCTGCTGGAAATGCAATTTACCAGCAAGATATTTTTAAAAATGTAATGTTTAAAAAATGTCTAAAATTTAAATAGTCTGACTTTGTTTATAAGTATCAGATGCTTTTTCTATTGTGCAACGTTAAAAAGCGCAACTCTTGTATTTCCGACGTTCACACGTGATATTGAAAGCACCGTGACCTTTACGCCTTAGTGCTGTCAGTCATGCGTTCAGTTAACGAGACCGACAGCCAGCTCGGTGAACCGGCCCCGACCGTGAACAGGGTCCGAGTCCCGGAGGAGGGGAGTGTTAGCAGCTGGCAGCTAACAGCTAACAGGAGATGGAGGAGTTTCTGTCGAGCTGCCGCCGAACAGCGCAGGTAACAGACACACACACAGTTGAACAAATCGACGTCAGAGTTAACACGCTAAAGATGCTAACACAAATGTGTGTTAGCATCTTTAGCGTGTTAACTGTGTGTGTTCCAGTTAATGTCTCATACACAGTGTGTGTTAGCATCTTTAGCGTGTTAGCTCTGACGTTGATTTGTTCAATTCGGGCTATTTCACGACTTCCGGTCAGTTGCAGCTTTCACAATAAGTTCCGATGTTGACACCCAAAACTGAAGATTTTCAAAATAAAGCTGTAAGTAACATGAACAAAGACAAACTGAAAATCACTGATGATGAATGATCACCAGTTTAATTAACGATGATGTTTATTATTCTCATTCTAGTTTCCACTCTTATTTTCTTCTGATCAAATGTCCACCGTTGTGGGTGTGTTTATGTTATTTATAATATTTTGTGGTTCAGCTCTCACTTCATTTTGTCTCACAAGCTGGTTTTTCTCAGGGACTCAGGGACAGTCTCAGTGGTGTGTCATGGTCTTATCCCTACAGGTGCAAGTGGACCAGGTCCACGGTCCACAGGTCCATGTTGTTCTGGGGAATGAGTCCTGTGATGTGGACTCCATGGTGTCTGCTATGGCCTACGCATACTTCCTGTCAAAGGTGAGACCCAGGAGCAGGACTCGCACAGACGCACTGGTTCTGGATCCTGGATCCGAGTTAGTTCTCATGGTTTTATGCCTTTTAATTTGGCAGAGAGAAAAGAACAACATGCAGTATCGGGCTCAAACCTGACACACTGCAACAACGTCACATGCTCACTAACCACTCGAGTAGCTCTGCTGCTGAATCAGTCGTTATTAATCAATGAATCAGTTCACAGAAGTGACTGCAGATTGAGTTTATAATTTAAATTAAATCATATTTACTTGTATAGCACCAAATCATAAGTTACATCAAGGCACTTTAAGTATAGAGTAGGCCAAACTAGACCAAGCTCTTTATATAATTATAATTGATACTTGAATATTACGGAAATAAATCTGTTTCTCTCTGTCTCTCTCTCAGACGCTGTACAGTGAGATGCTCGCTCTCCCTCTGTTGAATATCAGTCAGTCAGACCTGGTCCTGCGCTCTGACAACCTGTTCCTGTTGAACCAGACAGGTTTATCTCCTGACCTGCTGCTCTTCAGAGACCAATTGGACCTGCGAGTACTGAAGAGAGCTGGCCGCCTGCGACTGACGCTGGTTGACCACAATGTCCTGGCCAGGTACGACCACCTGACAGGTAAGGACCTCATGGCTACAGGACAGGTGAGCACACTGTCTCATCAGATATTCTCCTGCAGCTCAGACAGTGACCTGGAAGGAGCTGTGGTGGAAGTGATAGACCACCACCAATTAGAGAGAGAGCCGTCCCCCTCTTGTCCTGTTACTGTGGAGACAGTGGGATCCTGCGCCACCTTGGTAACAGAACGCATCATCCAGAAAGCTCCTGAGATCCTGGACCAGCAGCTCGCACAGCTGCTCTACGGTAATCAGCTGATCAGGTTCAATGGTGGGACTGTGTTACTCGTTATAACTGGGTGTCTGTGTGTGTGTGCGCCATGCAGCGGCGGTGGTCCTCGACTGTGTGAACATGGCTCCTGCTGCAGGCAAAGTGACACCTAAAGACAGTCAATACGCCGCAGCACTGGAGATGCGTTTCCCCACCCTCCCTCCAAGAGGCGCCCTCTTCCAGGCTTTGCAGGGCGCAAAGTTCGATGTCTCAGGTGAGTCTGTCACCTCCTCTGCTGCAGAAGGGGCAGTACTGAGGGGTACTTATCACAGTATTTGTCTCCAGGTCTAAATACGGAGCAGATGCTGTTGAAGGACATGAAAGCTGTCTCAAGAAGTTTGAACATTGCCATCTCTGTTCTCTATATCACACTGGAGGTTAGTCTGTACACACTGTTCCACATTGTTACCTGGGAGCTGCTCGCTACTGACATCAGATAGTGACAGAGCAACAGGACGAGGCTTCCATCAAAGCTCCAATGGCATTCTGGGTAATGAAGGTGGTCAGTAAATGTGTGTGTGTGTGTGTGTGTGTGTGTGTGTGTATCAGGACTTTCTGCAGAGAGCGGGGCTGGAGGCAGACCTCTCAGCTTTCTGCCAGAAGTTTGGATTTGATTTGCTGTTTTTGATGACCATCTCCTTCAGTGACAACCAAGAGCCAATCAGAGAGCTTGCTGTGTTCAGCCACAGCTCCACCTACAGGGAACAGGTACTACACTGTACTAACACACACTGCAATGCACACACTTGAGTTACCATGACAACAGTAGCCCAGGTGTCCTCTCTCTACAGGTGAGCCAATACCTGGAACAGGCATGTAACCCCGCCCTCAACCTCTGTCCAATCAGCAGCCCCCACCCTCAGGTCTCAGCCTATCATCAAGGTGAGCTACAGGTTTCCATGCTAACAGCCAGTGTCAGCTGTTGAAAGGAGGTCACCGAAAACCCGAGGTTAACCCGGAATTTACCCCCCTAAGCTGAAATCCATCTTTGATGATACAGGTCCCAGATCGCTTGGTCTGATCCTGGTCTGTCCTGTCTTTCAGGAAACACATTAGCGTCACGGAAAAAGGTTCTGCCCATCATCAAGGACTTCCTGAGGGAACGGTGTGGGGATAGTTACCTGGGAGATGTGGAGGAAGAGGAGTCTGGGGTCCCCCCCACTCCGATGAACAGCCTAGTGGACGGGTGTCCTCTGGACAATGGTCTGCCTTACATCAGCACCCAGGACCTGGAGGAGAAGGTCAGCAAGATGGCCAACAGAGGATTGTGAAGGTTCCACCGCAGAAGGAAAAAGTTTTTCAGTCTCAAAAACCAGAACCAGGTCTGAGGTCTCTGTCCATGGGTAGAGAATCAGACTGGACGGGTTTACATCACCTCCTGGATGTCCTGGACCTCTGTGTCTGTCCATGATGCTGCAGTCTGGACCATTTAAACCAAATGCTGTTTATTTAACAACAGCTGAGCAATGATATCACTCTGAACTCTGACCTTTGACTTGATAGTGAATAAGAGTCACTGGACGGTCCAGGTCAAGGTTATTAGTCGCATGAAACACACAATAAAGTTTTGATAAACTGATGGTGTTTTGTGTTCAGTGGTTTAAAGCTGCAATTTTTCAGGTCAGAATGTCCCCACCTGTCCCAGCTTTGATCTCAACATCTTGTGAAAGTTCTTCTGATGAAACACTTCCTTTGGAAGTTTCACAATAAGACAAAGTCTTTCCATGGGCCACTTAACTGTGGCCCATGGAAAGACTTTATTGTGAAATGGTGAGTGGAGAGGATGAGTTTGCAGCAAAAAGAAATTGCAAAATCAAGTAACTAATGTGGAAACAGGAAGCTGGTTTATTATCTGTGGCTAAACACTTTTTATTTTGGTTTTACCTATTTTTTGTCCTGGCACAAACATGGCAGCCAGTAGGACCCTGTCGTCTAGGTCACGTCATCATGAATAGCATTGATTGGCTGAGACAAGTCAAAGGGAAGCTGCTGTACTGCCTCACCTGTCTGCACAGAGCAGGTGAGTGTCGACCAATCAAACAGCAGCTCAGTTGTGAAATGTAGCTGAACCTGTCAGGCAGAGACGGAGAGAAGGCGAATGAGTCCCATAGAGTCAGAGTGGGAACTCCCTTAGAGTGAGAGAGAGAGAGAGGAAACTGACATTGACACACACACACACACACACACGGCATCCAGCAGGTCATATATGTTGGTCAGAACAAACTGACAGCATCGTGACATCATGAGTGGGCAGATGGAGAAGGACCCAGAGGACGAGTATGTAAACAATTTAAACATTAAGGTGTGTGTTTGTGTATTTGTGTCTGTGTATGTGTGTTTCCTGTACTAGCAAAAAGAGGAAGTTTGGTTGAAGTGGTACTTTTGTTACTGGCGTTCTCTCTTCCATATGGTCAGTGAAGGGGTCGCTGCAGCGCATTCAGCATTTTTTTGGTTAGCAGGAAGTGATGTCAACTGACTGCAGCAGACTCTTGTCTCTTGGCTTGGTCCAGGTTCAGATCCACATCAGATCTGGTCTTGTTCTTTTTTCCAACCTCAATCTTGCCGGTCGTTGTGGATGAGGTTTCTCACCAGACACTTGGTGCCTACATTACCCACAGTGCACCTGAGCTTTAAGGTGTTTATGCCACCAGAAATTAATATGTTCTCCACCTGTGGCATATATGAGGAGCTATGAGGTTTGCTGCCAAAACCCAAAGACTGGAAACTCTGGGAGGAAGTCAGGTTTGAGTCTGCGATGAACCTGCTCAAACAGTCCAAGAACCTACTGAGGAACCAGGAGCCTGTTTCATGAACTCTGAAACCAGCAAGGGAAAAAATATCAGCACCTGAAGAACCTCTGGAGCCTTCTGGAATCTCCTTATGCAGTCGTGGAAATCCTGGAATCATTGTATGAGCTTCAACAAGCATCTGCTCTTCCTGACCTGGACTGTCTCATACTCAACCTAACCCCCACCCCTGCGAGCAAACAGGTGTGGTGAACTGGGTAGGTGTGTCTCTGTGTCTCAGCTCAGTTTCAGTAACAACAAGCAGAATAAGAATGCAGCTCCGCCCCCTTCACCTGCCCAGATATCTCTGGACAGTCAGACAGGTTGGTCCAGATTGGATCCAGATTTACTGACTTCATACCAAAACTTGATGAGTGTGACAATTAAAATCTTTCAACTTCAGATCCAGGAAAAGGGAATGGAGTCGGTTCAGAAAGAGACTGTGTGTGTCTGTCATGTTGTAGGTCTGTATTAAATTTGTCCCTTTTGTCTCTGCAGGACTTGTGAAGGGGCCTCCGACCGCCACAACATCCAGGACCTGGAGCTGAGAGAGGAGTGGCAGGATGATGGCTTCCCCAGGTCTGCGCCCCGACCTTTGACCTTCATCTTAGGACACTCAGGTCTGAGGCCAAAGGGCTGATGATGGGTTGTTAACTGATGTCTTTCCTGTGTCCACTGTCTGTGTTCAGGCCTCTCCCAGAGGATTGTGGGAGTCCAGAGGACACAGAGAGCCAATCAGAAGGTGAACCTGAAACTTTTTTCTACAACTTTATTGACAAACATGAAACATTTTACTCCATCTGACTGCTAATGTGTGTCTCTTTAGTCCCATCCACCAGCCTCACCCTGGCAGGTACAATTGTGGGTAGGGCAAAGAAGCGGCTGGTGGCTCCTGCTCTCAGTTTGACCCTTAGTGGTAGAGACTCCCACGACCAGAGCAACGACGGCTTCTCTGCCGCCGCTCTGTCAGCAACACCGGATGACACGCTGTCTCTGGACATCAACCTGGAGGCTTTGGAGACGCCATCGGACAGTGAAACGGGAACTTTGCCAGACAGCACTCATGAGCTGGAGTGGGATGGTGAGACTGGTCAGCTGATCAGACCTGCTCTCTCTGGATTGGATAGTGTTGCTGCTCTAACTTATGACCTATGGCCTCTCTGTGATAGATGACCTCCCCCGAATGGGCAGGGGCAGAACTACGGGCGTGGCCAGAAGCCCTGTGGAGCAGCCTGAGAGTCTAATGGGACTGGACCAGGTGGACAGCCGGGGGCGCCGTTGGAGGAGATTCTGTATCTCCGGACACGAGTACCAGGTCGACATGAGTGTCCTGGAACCATACCTGCAGGTCCTGTCACATGGAGGTCAGAGATCAAATACACTTCTGTAATACAAACACCTGTAACACGTCTGTAATCAGCGTTGGGCACATGGTTTAAAAAAGGAATCAGTTCTAGTTTGTTACAGCACTCAAACAGTAACCGAGTTAGTAATGTAGTTACAGAAGTATTGATGGTTCATGCATGAATACCTGCCCACCTCTGGCCAGCCAATCATTATCATTCATCATGCAATTACCTCTGCCACAAAAAGAAAAAAAGGAAACTAACTCACTCCCAAAGTGAGAGGTGGAGACAGCTATTCATCAGTTCTTTGTGACCTGACACTGTAAGGGAGTCCAGTCTGGGGGGAGCAAGGCTCCCCAGAGAGCCGTTTCAGGCCACAAATAATTTTTCAAGCTTTTATCAGTGCCTTTCATTGGTTGTCAGGTTACTATGGAGACGGAATGAATGCCATCATCTTGTTCACATCCTGTTACCTGCCCGAGAACACGGTGAAGGACTACCAGTACGTCATGGATAACTTATTCAGGTGAGACCTGGATCTTACTTCCTTCTGACTGACATGGACTCTTCACCTGGACTGAAGCGGTTCTGTCGTGTTCTGTTGGTGGACTTGCAGGTACATTGTGGGGACGTTGGACCTGATGGTCTCAGAGAACTACTTGCTGGTCTACCTGTGCGCCATGGCACCCAGAAATAAGCTGCCACCCATCAAATGGCTACACCAGTGCTACACCTCCATTGACAGGAGGTGCGATGGTTTCACTCAGCAGGACAGTTCTGAGTGGCGGTCACAGCGCGCTGACTCAGGAGACAAACATCTGACATGTTTTGGGAAATCAAACATTTTATGCCATGTGAGAGACATGAAGGAAGGAAGTTTGTTGTCATGACAACGTGTAATCTGTTGTGTCTCCAGGTTGAAGAAGGACCTGAAGGGCCTGCTGGTCGTCCATCCAGCCTGGTACATCAGGGCTGTCATTACTGTGGTCAAACCCTTCATCAGGTCTGTTTGTCTGGGTAACCACGGCAACACAAGCTAGGCCTCTTTCCAAACACATCCCGATAGTCCTCCGATCCTTTGGTCTCTGGTCCTTAGTTCTCTGGTTCTCTGGAAGGAAACTAATTAGTGATCGATGCTTGACCTTTGACCTCTGTCCACAGTGAGAAGTTCAGCAAGAAGATTCGATTTGTCCACAGTCTTCAGCAGCTGTCTGAGTTCATCCCCACAGACCGGCTGCAGATCCCCGAGTCCATTCGCCAGTAAGTCCCAGATCTCTACTGAAAGTCTGCTTTGGTTCTACTGCCTGTGTTCTAGTCCCAGGTTCTACTGGTGGACTTGTGTCTGTCTGACTGTCCCAGACACTTAACCTGAGTGGGAATGTGGTTGAACCTGGTTGTGCCACACAGTTTCGGGTTAGGCTTGTTGAGGTGAACATCTCTGAATGTCTTCTGTTTCCTGTCTGATTAAAATCTCTGCTCGTCCCACAGGTTTGATGAGAAGCTGAACAGATGACGAGAACAGACCCTGAGGTTGATGGAGTGGATAGATGCTAAAGTTCAGAGGTCAGCAGTTTGGTGACCTATGACCTCCTGCCTGTACAGAAGACCCACAAAGACTCTATGCTTTTATTTATACTGTGTCTTAAGGAGGAGTTCCACACAGCGAAAGACCTTCTTCACACCAGCAGCAACTCTCCAGGGGAACCACTAAACCTGGTGTCCCGCCTGGTGTCCCGCATGGTGCACCAACTTGTCTTGCAATAAAATAATTGATCAAACATTTTGAACCAGCTTCATATTTTTTTTTTTCTTCAACACCCAAAGAGTTGGACAGTGTGAAGACGATGAGGACCATGAAGACGACACTAAAGTTCATTTACTCTTTAGCTATGCTGCTATAGGCCTTGACTGCTGGGGAGGGACTGAGCATCTTTCTCTCTCTGTCTGTCTGTCTCTGTCTCTCTCTGTCAACCGGGGGGGGTCTGAGGTTTCTGCCTCTTAAACGAAGTTTTTCTTGCTCTGTTGCTCTCTTTAAATAATCCAGACCTCCTCTGTATGTGCCTCAATGTAACTTTGCTATGATTTGATGCGCTATAAGTAAATCTGATTTGATTTGATGAAGATGAATATGATGAAGGCAATGAAGGCTGTGAGCTCTCAATCGACAGCTCGTGAGACGTTGAGCAGGATGCGGGACGAAACGTCCTGAAATGTCTGAAAAACCGTGTAAGTGTATCTTTAGTTTTGTCAGGTTGTTTAAACCCAGAGAGTCCTGGACCTGGACTACCCAGACTGGGGCACTTCAGGATTGTAACTTGTGTCGTTTTTTTACTGCTGTGGTGTTGTTATTACTGCTGTTGCTGAGTTATTGTTGTTAATGTTATTAAAGTTGTAAATGTTGTGATATTTGTGTTGTTTTTACTTTTGTTGTGTTTTTGTGACTTGGTACCTCTGTGTTGTTACTGTAATTGTTATTGAGTCATTGTGTTGCTATTATGTTGTTCTTGTTTTGTATTGAGTCCACCTGCTTCTGACGCTTCCTTTGAATTCTGTCTCTTAGTTGTGTTCTTGTTGTTGTTGTGCATCAGTTGTGTAGTTGTTGTCAGTCTGTTTCTATTCTTTCACTGTGAATCTGAATTATGGCCCGCGAACCCAAGGCCACGCCCCCTCGCCGGCACGGACTGTCCACGCGTCTTCTGTGCGCTCTGATTGGCTACATTCGGCCAACAGTCCGGGCTGACCAATCACAGAGCTCCGTTTAAGGTGTCCACACGTTGAGCAGATGGTGGGGGTTGTCCTCTGTCCCGGTGTCCCCGTTATAAAAAAGTCCCCCGGTCGATTGAGGCAGTTCCCCCTGTCCGTCTGTCCGCCATGGTTCTGTCCTCCGGGAAGAAGCTCCGGCTCTTCCAGCTGCAGCTCTCCGACCCCGGCAGGTCCTTCTACCGGGGGGGGGACAAAGTGTCCGGCTTCGTGCGGCTGGAAGCGGCTCAGTGCTGCAGAGTGACCGGCCTCACGGTCTCCGCCGCCGGCTGTGCTCACGTGGATCACCGCAGAGGGAGGAACCGGAAGACCCGCCGACAGGAAGTGGAGTACCTGAAGTACGAAGAGGAGCTGAGGCTGGAGGAGCAGCTGAGCAGAGGTAACTGTCTGATTGTGATGTCACACTAATTAGGTCATTTTGTTCCTTAAACTACGATCAATAAAGTTGAGCATATTAAAGTCACCAGATTGATAATTGGTTCATCTCTTCCTGTTAATGAGTGATTGTGATCAATCATCGATCAGTCAATCAGATTAGACAGTGTGTGTCTGCGTGTGTCCTCAGATGCCGACGGCTCCTTCCTTGTCCTTCCTGGTCAAATCTACAGTTTCCAGTTCGGCTTCGAGCTTCCTGGTTCCGGGTGAGACAAACGATTGGCCGACGATCAATCATTTGATTGATTGTTGCGGCTGATCGGTCCTCTTTTGTCCCCAGGCGTCTGGTGTCCTCCTACCAGGGGAAGTTTGGGTACGTCAGATACTACACCCGGGCTGTACTGGACTGGCCTTCCCAGCATGCTTTGCAGTGTGAAAGAGAGTTTGAGGTGGAGGAGCCGCTGGACGTCAACCAACCGGACCTACTGGTACAAAAACCCCCAAAGACCAGACACAGTGCAGTCTGTGTGATCCAGTCTTTGTGACCCGGTCTCTCTAACTCCTCTCAGGCTCCGGCGACTGCCTCCAAACAGAAGCAGGTCACCTGTATGTTCATACCTGATGGCGCTGTGTCCATCAGCGCCAAGATCGACAGGAAGGGATTCTGTGAGGGGGAGGAGATCCAGATCCACGCCAAGTTTGAGAACACGTGTTCTCGGATCGTGGTGCCAAAGGCCGCCATCGTTGCCAAACACACATACCTTGCTGACGGCCACAGCAAAGTGAGGCTCTTCTGTTCTTCCGACCCCGGTCTTTGGTATCTGGTCTCTGATCTGTGTTGCTGTGTTCAGGTCTTGTGTCATAAACTGTCAGCGGTCCGGGGAAACCACATCATCTCTGGGATGTGCGACATGTGGCAGGGGAAAACCATCAGAGTCCCCAAACTGAGGCCGTCACTGCTGGGATGTGACATCATCAAAGTGGACTACGCCCTCATGGTGAGTTATGACATCATAATGTTGCCAGAGAAAACAATCCAATAGTAATCCCAATGCGGACTGGGAGACTGGAACCAGGTCCAGACTGCCTTGATAAGGACCGAATCTCCTTCCCAGATCTACCTGCACATCCCCGGGAGTGAGAAGCTGGTCCTGGAGCTGCCCCTGGTCATCGGGACCATCCCCTTCAGCGGCGTCGGTAGCCGCACCAGCAGCATGAGCAGCCAAGCCGGGTCCCTGAGCAGCTGGTCCTCCTTCCCCTCCGGGCCCCCCAGCTACAGGGACCTGAGGGTGGGGGGTCAGTGCACGCCGCTGCTCCAAGACTACGACGGCTATGAGGAGGACGGGGGGCTCTTCATGAGGGCGCCTGAACTGAACTACCCTCCTCCCCCCGCGTACAGTGAAGTGTAACCTCTGAGAGAGTTGGTGGGGGGCGCAGGAGACTAAAGAGACAGATGACACGTGAAATGACGAGTGACAGGATGAGACAAGGCCATTGGTGTCTTCAGATGCTCTGAGGACGTCCTGTACCCCGTCCTGATGGCAGCCCGAGCTCAGCACTTATCATCGGTCCTGAAGTGCAGAGCCCACTGACGACAGTGACTTGGCGGTTTTCTGGCAGTCCTCTGTGCTGCGTTCTGATTGGTTGTTTTCAACTGCTTGTGTTGAAGAAAGTTTTTTTTTTTTTTTATATTTTGTAAATAAAAGATGTTTATTTTTTTTAACTAATCTGAAATGAGTTGAAGCCTTCTTATTTTTCTGATGCTGTAAAAACACAAACACATGACATCACATCCTGTGACTCCCTCATGAGTTCAGGGCCTCAAGTCAAAGCCCAGATAGTTCGGATCTCTGTATAGTTATCAGAGTTCTAATATATAACTAATGTAGTACCATAGTTCTCCCTGAGACCATGAACACATCAGTGACTGTGAACCCAAGGACACCGGCCCACTGCTGGACCTCAGGAAGGACCATCTGTGATCTGTGTGGAGGTCCACATGCTCCCATCAGTAGGTCAAAGGTCAGAGGGGGCGGGTCTGTGTTTGGACAGAGATGCGTTCAGACACAGTGGGTTTGGTCTGAATCCAGACTGTATTGGGTCAAAAGATGATCTACGTCCTGAAGTCTCACTGATGTCCCTGAGTCCTAGACCAGGTGTCATTGACAAACTGCTGACAGTAGTCATGATGAAAATAATCAGACCAACTGAGTGTGTGTGTGTGTAATTGGACCCCGTTGTTTACTTCGACTGCAGCTGTTCAGAGACTCACATACACATTCGCTGCAGATCATTTCAGTTTGAACTAATCATAGTAACATGGAACCAGAGCCTGGATCCTGGAAATCGAGGCTCACTTTCCAGGATCCAGGCTTACCAAAAATAGATTGAGAATCAGAGCAGGGGATATGCAATACATTGTATTTAGGTAATTTAAAAGTGACTTCAGAGTTTACTGTAAGCCACATTGATTAAGTGAAGGGAAATAACGAATGAATTCGTCAGTTTCTGGAAAGACTTCATATCTTCAAATGAAAAGTTGAGAGTACATTTGGGGCAGGTGGTGACTCATCGCCATCCCATGTTCCTGCAACGCCTGCTGCTCCCATATCTTCATGAATTCTGTACTACAGCTCCATGAACTTCATGTAGCAACATGTTCCTGTCTACTACCCCCCCCTCCAATGCCTATCTCACTCTCTCTCTCTCTCTCTCAACCCAACCGGTCGAGGCAGATGGCCGCCCCCCCTGAGCCTGGTTCTGCCCGAGGTTTCTGCCTCTTAAAGACAGTTTTTCCTTGCCACTGTTGCCAAGTGCTTGCTCATCGGGGGATCTGTTGGGTCTCTTTAAATAATTTTATAAAGAGTTTGGTCTAGACCTGCTCTATATGTAAAGTGCCTTGATGTAACTTTGTTATGATTTGGCGCTATACAAATAAATCTGATTTGATTTGTCTTGATTTGAAAAACACAGACATCATTAAAGTGGGTTTCATTATAAAAAAAATTACTTCAGTTATTTGTATCTAATAATGAAAAAAAATTTAGTTTGTCTCAAAATCTGAATTTTAAGAGTGAGATGGATCGAAGGGCTTTAAGGTCTGGTCTTCTAAATCCATATTGTGAGAGTAATGGTAATAAGTGAATAATATGTGAGACACCTGACATTTTTCAAATTGGGTTGTACACTGCTGATAGAATATCAGGGAAAGTAAACTTCCTGAACGTGTCAGTGTTGAAACGTAAACCTGATAAGATCAACATGAAAAGAAAGACTGTTGATCAGAACAGGTTGAATAAATCACAAATAAAATTGACTGACAGATCTATGTCTGCAATGTGAAACATTGGAATCCACACTGAGAATGATCCACCAGCCGCCATGAAGCAAAAATAATCCACATCAGTGTAAATAAAAAACAATAACAACGTTTGTAGAGGGACATTACCGTCTCAACGCAGCATCCTGCTCTTCCATCTCAATAACCACAAACACTTTGTGATAAACAGCCAGAAAAAAATAAATTAAGTTCAATAAATAATTAAAAAGCTCAGCTCAACCTGCTGACCTTTGGCCCCAGCTGTGAATTCAGGTTTCATGGGTCTCCTCAATACAACCCTTCCTCTAATGGGGGTCAGAGGTTGTTAAGTGTCGGGTGACCTGGGAGACAGGAAGTGGTGGAGAGGAAACCATTGGTGATAAGTGTTATTGGGAATCAGTCCTGAACCCAGGAGCTTTAGACTTTTAGCAAGCAGCTACTTTGAGCCTCCCAACACAGGATGACCCCACAGTGATGTCATGAGAGTTCTTCCTACAAGACACCATGTTAGAAGAAACAATGAACATTTGTTAATTTGTCAAGTTCAACATTTTATCAAAGAGATGCTCAATGACACACTGAAATATATTGTGGTAGGTGTTGAGATCCACCTCATTCTGGATCAGGTTCTTAGTCTGTACGTGTGGTGTAGCTGCCGTTTAGTTTTCCTATGAAATTCACCACAATAAAACTCTGGTATGAAACATTAAAAACAGCAGGAAGCTGTCTCTGCCTTCAACATAAAAGTTTTTAAAACCACATGTTGAACAGCTTCCGGATGGTTCTATCCAGTCCGACCTCGTCCAACCTGGTCTCGTGTGTGCTGGTAATCAGTAAATAGCCTCATCCATGTTGTCATCACTGTCTCCTCCAAAGTCCTCCCCATTGTCAAAGTAGGACATGATGTAATCAGTCTCCTGCAGATAAGGAGCAGGGACACAAAACCCTCAGTCCAACAGGCTGAAGATAAATAACTGACCAATAATCGTCAGCTCACTTGACTGATGTTCATCCAATGAACCAATTGGAATGAACTTCACCTCCTCAAACTCCTCTTCATCATATTCCTCCTCTCCTTCAGCCTCTTCTTCCTCCTGTTTCTTCTTCTCCTCTCCCTCCTCTTCCTCCGAACTCTGCTCTTCCTTTTTCTCCAGAGTCTGACACAGTTAAAGTGGACGTGACAGTTAAGGTAGAACAGTTATTCATGTTTGCTGTTAACCATCGTTTGTTTCTTCACCTGCAGTTTGAGCATAACTTCCTGTTTGTCTCTGACTCGTTTCTTCTTCTGCTGCGACTCAACTCTGACGATGAAGGAGGAGCCTGAGGAGACACGGGTTCATCAGATTCATTCATCCATTCATTCATTGGACCATCCATGTATCCATTTGTGTGTGTGTGTACTGACCGGCAGTTTGTTTTTTCCTGGCTCTGAGTTCTTTGGGGAATCTGCTCCAGTCTGAAAACACAACATGATGTTAAATACATAACAACTAACACAAGTTCTTAATCTTGCAGATGTTGTTCCTGCAGCTGGACCAAGTTTTCTTCCTCCAGTGTCAGCGGGACGTGTTCTCAGCTGATGGTCATCAAGGCAACAGGCCCCCCCATTACCAGAGTGAAGTAATAGTCTCACCTGGAGTCCAGTCCAGCAGCCGCTCTGTCTGCTCGCCGCTGTGATACTTATCAGAGTATCTCTCTACATCTGGACAGGAAACAGATGGGACTTTCACAATAAAACCTATAACTGATGAGTATTGATGATATTGATCAACTGATTGAGGACTTGGAGACAGAGAGTGATTGAGCTGATTGGATTAAACTGTTCTCATTCATTGTGAAGACCAATTCTCATCCTGTGAGAGTCCAATTATGGGGTCTGTGCCACAAAGCAGGACTAACAAACCTGGAAATGCTCCAGTGATCCAGCTTCTCCAAACCATCATCTTAATAACTTGGTATGTCAACCAGGTTTGTCAGGTTGTCAGAGTGTGCACATAAAAGGGGCGGAGGTATCAGCATCCGACCAAAAGGGAGCAGAGACAGGGTTCTGAGAGTTGAGACTGGTCCAGTGGGCGGGGCTTTTACACCCACTGGAGCAGGTTAGCCATTCAGCAGCAGTTACCGTGGCGACAAACAGCGTTCCACTTTTGCAAGACTGAAAACACAGAAACACGGGATTTAACCTGATTTTACCACGAGAACGCCTAATCCCATTTTGTGGTACAGACCCCCAGTATTAAGGTTCAATTTAGCATCATGTCTACATGTGGCAGTGACCTCTGACCTCTGTGTGCAGCAACTGGTTGGATGAAGTAGGGCAAACTCCTCATGGCTCCTCTGAACTCCTGTTTGAGCGCTAACAGGTACTCCGCCTCCTCACCACCTGCCAGGGGGAGCGGCTTCTGCTCCATTGCCTGGAAAAACACATACACAGTCACTGCAAATCCCAGAACATATTGCTGTCAGAAAATACCAATCGCATGACACCTAATGCTGCTGGTCTCATCTAGTGCAGGTTTAAAACCCCAGACCGGATCCTGATTCTTTCCCCATCCAGTCTCAGACCATCTGCTTTCTCAGTGATGTCATCACGATGTCACTACTTAAGTGTGGGACTGAAGGAAACTTAGAACAGGAAAGTCCTCTGTGTCTACACATTTATTCTGGAGGGACATATCCTCAGGAAGCAGCACAGCAGCAGCTTACGTCGTTAGCACACATTCCATGTTATCGCAGAGTCTTTGGTTCGAACCTTTGTTTTTTACTCCTGATGGCTCTGCACCTTATTAATTCAGGTCTGGGGGTTCAGGTCTGGGGGTGCAGGTCTGGGGGTTCAGGTCTGAGGGTTCTGGGGGTCTTACAGGGAAGGCAGGTGTTGGCTGCTGCATGGATGGAGGGAAACTGTCTCCTCTGCTGATGCCGACAGCGTCGACACTGAAACTCATCATCCTCCGACCTCGACCACGACCACGAGCCGCCATCACTGTTAGTCCTCAGAACGGACGGGACCGGATCAGACCAGATCAACTGGAGGTGAGACTGAATCCTGACAGAGATAAGAACAGGGTGAACTTTAATGTCAAACAGCGCTAACACACACACCGTTAGCTCCGTTAGCTCCGTTAGCTCTGACCTTCAGCCTGTTTTCCCGCCGATAGCTGTCGTTCATGTCGAACAGTTATCAGCTCAGCGGATCATCATGAAGACAGAAAAAGATGTTTGTTTACATCCACACAGCAGCCGCTTCTTCCGCTTCTTCCGCTTCTTCCTCGTCCTCCTTCTTCTTCTTCTCTTCATTGACGGGGTTTACCCCCCCAGCTGGTCTGGAGGACCAGAAGCTCCCGCTTTCTGTCTCAGTCGGTTCTAAAAATTAAAGTCAAATCCTCCGAATCACTGCAGTTTCTACCGGAAATGAAAGGTTGTTGGAAACACTCACCTGTTGGGGCCTTCAGCAGTTTGTCTGGTCGTTGTGTACATCGTTTTCTGTCCACGTGGTTTGTTGTGTTTCTCCCCCCCCCCCTCTCTCTCTATGAATGAAAGTTTACAGGTAGAAAGTCCTTTTGTTTTGTTTTTTTTTTCAAACTTTTCATACCTTTTTTTCAGTGTGTGTACTTCATGGTGATCCTGGGAGATTGATTAATGATAACATCACTCTGATTAGAGATTTTTTTTGGAGATCTGTAAGTTGTTTTGCAGCAAAACTGGAATCATATCAACTGACCAGGAAAAAGCTTTCGATCGTGTTGAGCACGAATATTCATGGCTCACTCTAGGTGCTTTTGGTTTCAGTCCTGGTTTTACTGACAAAGTCAAGGTTTTGTATTGTGACATTCAGAGTGTTCTTAAAATTAATGGTGGTCTGAGTGCCCCCCTTTGGGTTCAAACAGGAATTAGACAAGGCTGCGCCCTCTCTGGTATGTTGTATTCCTTAGTAATTGAGCCTTTGTTGCACAAACCTAGATCTGACCTGCAGGATCTAACTATTCCTGGCTGTACTGCTCCTTTGAAATTTTCTGCTTATGATTGGGTCATTCTGGTTAACTGTCAGCAGGATATTGATATTTTGGTGAGAAAAATCACTCAGTTTGGTTTAATATCTCCAGACAAAGTTAACTGGGACAAAAGTGAAGCTCTCAGTGTTGGAGGTGTACTGGAAAAGAAGCTCAGTTTGCCTGGGGGGATGATTTGAAAGACGGGGGGGGTTAGGGTTATTTAGGTGTTTTTCTGGGGGATCAGTCTGTTGTCCTTAGAAACTGGGAAAATGTTCTCGAAAAGGTCAAAGGTCAACTAGTTAGGTGGGAGTGGATTATAATGAATTTGTCGCATAGAGGGAAGGTCCTCATTGCAAATAACTTGGTTTCCTCTTCTTTGTGGCACCGCTTGTCAGTTGTTGACCCCCAACTAGACCTGCTGTCTAAGGTCCAGGCTCTTCTTGTGGACTTTTTCTTGGACAAACTGCACTGGCTGCCTCAGTGTGTGCTGTATCTGCTGAGGGCCTGCTCCTTCTGAGGAGCAGAGGGGCTACCTTCCATCTCCTACAAAGTTTTCTGTTTGGTCCTACAGATCTAGTCTGGAGGCCGCTGGCTTGTACCATCTTGAGTCAGTGTGGTGGATATTGACTGAACAGAGCTTTGTTCCTTATGGATTTAAAGCAGCTTCACATCAAGGAGCTTCCTGAATACTATCGTTGGCTGTTTAAGGTGTCACTCACTCATCTTCATCCGCTTTATCCATATTCGGGTCGCTTGGCTGCTGGAGCCAATCCCAGCACACATTGGGCGAGGTGTGGGGTACAACCTGGACAGGTTGCCAGTCCATCAAAGGGCCAACACACAAGGACAAACAGAGACAAACAACCACTCACGCTCGCATTCACACCTACGGTCAATTTAACATTGCCAGCTAACCTAGACATGCATGTCTTTGGACAGTGGGAGGAAACCGGAGTACCCGGAGGAAACCCACGGGGAGAACATGCAAAGTCCACACAGAAAGGACCCAAGCCAGGAATAATAAAGAGACACTGGGACACCGCTGCTCCAGGAGCCAGTCGTCCATGGGACTCGTTTTGATGCAGTGTGTCTGTGTGTCTAACATAGTGACTCTGGGACACGTTGTTCAGCTCCCAGGAGCAAACATGGAGGATACAGCTCCTCTTGCCTCTCGGTTAGAGGTGGGATCAGTGCGCACAATCACTCTGATGCTCAATAAATGGAGAGATGCTCTCTCAGACAGTGAGAAGAATTTTTTAGGTCAGTGTTGTGTTGGTTCTATTCAACCTAATGAAGATTAATGTTTTCCCTTTGTTGACCATTTTCCCAGATTTTACGGACTGTGCAGGTCCTTTTTTGAGTAGTGGGATTTCCTCTGGTTTGTATTTTCAAGATGCAAAAGGAAAATAAATACATGAAATGATTGTTGAAGTTTTACACAGGGAAAAATTAAATGGTAAAACTGACACTCCATGGAGAGCTCACTTATAAATAAAGGGCTGCTGACCTGCAGTGGAGGGTTGTGCATGGTATCGTAGCAGTTCATGCTTTTGTTTCCTTCATTAATGAGTGTCCATTTTGCAGAAGCTGTGAAACTGTTTTCCATTGTTTCATGGAGTGCTGTCGACTGCTGCCACTAATCTTCTATTACGTTTAAAAATTGATTTTAATTATTATAACATGATGCAGGATTTAGAAACATTTTGCAGGGTGTGGTGTTATAATGATGTGCTGTGCTGTATTGTAGATGACAAGATGATCTTTGGAAGTGTACTGAGATGAATTGGATTCTGTGAATCCTTGTTTTGCTGACTGTGTCATGTTTAGCACTTAGATTTTTTATAAAGTATTGTTAAATCTCAAAAAATCTCTCTCTCTGTTTCTGTCTCTGTCGGGCTGAAGTTTATGTTCAGCTGCTCTCTGTGATCCGTCCAAAGAGGTTTTCCCAGCAATGTATCAGACTTCCTGTTTGGGTGATCTTGTAAACTGACCCAATAATTCAGAGACAATTGAATCTATTAATCTCTACGCCCGTTCATGAGATTGTTTTATGAAACATCACCTGGCTTAATTACAAAGATAAATAAATATGATTGAAATAAGCTGTGACACTTTTTACACAAAGTTGGCTTTCAGGTAAAGGCGTGAATTAATTGTCCACCTCAAAGCTTCGACTCGTCCATCATTTTAATTTCTGTTCCAATTCTTCTCTTTTTAAAAACATTGTCTGAAAACAATCTGTTTTTAATAAGATCTATATTCCTCTATCCATCCTCCATCCTTCCTTCATCTCTCCTTCATCCCTCCTTCATCCATCCTCCATCTCTCTTCCATCTCTCCTTCATCCATCCTTCATCCATCCTTCATCCATCCTCCATCTCTCCTCCATCTCTACTTCATCCCTCCTTCATCCATCCTCCATCCTTCCTTCATCTCTCCTTCATCCCTCCTTCATCCACCGTCCATCTCTCCTCCATCTCTCCTTCATCCATCCTTCATCCATCCTCCATGTCTCTTCCATCCCTCCTTCATCCATCCTCCATCTCTCCTCCATCCTTCCTTCATCTCTCCTTCCCCCCTCTTCCATCCCTCATTCATCTCCCCTCCATCCTTCCTCCATCTGTCCTTTCTCTCTCATCATGATCCTCAGCTCCATGTTGACCTCAGCACATGACCTCTTCCCTCCTCCCACCTTGATTTAGTCTCAGTGGGGCCTGAGGGCCCGCCTCCCCTCAGAGACCCTGCCCCTAGCCTCCATGAGTGTGGGTTCAGTTTGGACCAGGTCTTCAGAAGGTTCAGCAAGATTTCTGAGCTGCTCAACACATTTTCACCCACGAAGAAGAAAAAGGAGATTAGTTGTTTTATTTTGCTGCTGGACCTCTGCGTTTCTGATGATTTGGATTTAAAGTGCCAAAGTCAGTGATGAAGATGAAGGTGATGAGGAACTGGACAAAGACGAAGACGATGATGATGAATATGATGATGATGATGATATGCTGCTCAGGTCTGTTACATTTATTAATCGTATTGTATTTTGAAGGTTCAGGTTTTATTCTTCTGCTGTAATCTTCATCATGTGTTGTGTCTTTAAAACTATCTCTGCTACTGCCAACAACAGCAACAACAACAAGAACAACAACATGACAACAGTTGTACTAATGTGCATGTTAAATGTTGTTGGAAAAATGTGGCACACAGACAGACAGATGGTGGCAGTGTGTGTGTGCTTCAATATGTGTGGTTTGCTCTTGAACTTGAACCCTCTTCTCTGTTTGTGTCCTCATGACTGTTTGAGGCTTCAGGATAAGGTTAGAGGTCAGAGGTCAGGGGGTTTAAAACAGACCGGTGGAGAATCAGCCCTATTGCCATAGTTGCCTGCAGGTTAATACACCTGTTCTTTGATTCAGAGGAGACCAGGTCCACAAGCAGTGGTGCATTGTGGGAGTTTAGACACTGATTAGAAACTGAAGTTGTGTCATCTGAGCTGCACATGAATTGAACATGCAGTGTGTGTTTGTGTGTGTGTGTCCTTGGTTGTGGGCGGCCCTTTGTTTTGTTTTGTTTTTTTGGTGGGTGGGTCAGTCATTGTCACCACCACAGAACCACGTTCAAGGTCAGAGTCGGGCGTGTGACAATACGCCACAAAGGGGGAAAGAGAGGCTGCTGATCCTCCACTGAGACTCCCATGACCTCCAGGGGCCAGTGGGGGGGGGGGGTCCCAGTGTTTTAAATCAATGCACCCCCCTCTTTTTATACCATGAGGACCCAGAAGGGAGGGTTAGGGTTTAATCCTGGATCTGCAGTCTGAGATGGTTCAGAAACTGATCCATCAGCTGATTGGGCCCACAAACACAGTACTGTGAGTCACAGGTCCTCATCTCCTCAGGTCAATTTAGTTTGTGCTCAGACAGTCACTTTGTTCGTTGATCTGGTTTGTGGATTTAGTCCTAAAAAAGTGGTGTGGTGCTGGCCCTGGCTAAGGTTTGGGGTTAATTTTAGGTCGAGGTTTGGTTTTGGTCTCTGAAGTTCAGCTGTGAGATCTGAATATTGACAGGTCCACATGTGGGTCAGATCAGCGTTAGTTTAGAGTTTGAAGCTATCTGGTCCAGGTCTAGTCAGGACCTGAACCTGCGCTTGGACAGAACAGGAGGTCTGGGTGAACTTGGAGCAGCTGTAGGGTGAAGGTCTGGTTTGGTGGTTTTGGTGTTTTTAGAGGTTTTGGGAGGGGGGTTGTTGTGTCTGGGACCAGACTATTGTCATTATTGTTGTCATTCATACTATAGAAGGTGGAGGTCTCGGGGTCTGAGGGTCTTGGGGGTTTTGGGGGATCAGGGGTTCCAGACGTCACAGGGAGTCCTGCTGCTGTCTCATTTTCTCCTCCCACCTCCCAGAGACCAGCTGGGACAGAACAAGATGGAAGATGGGGGTTTTGACATTGTTGTCTGAGTGATGAGATTTTGTTGGGTGGGGGTTCACCCTTCCCAAGTTCAAATGGAAAAGAGGAGGGTGCATTCACTGACCAGACTGAGTTAAGGCTTTGAGACTTTTATTTGGATAGGAGGTTAAATCTAAGGTGATGTTTTCTGGTCTCTGTTGAAACCGGAATCAGGTCTCTGTGGTCTGGAGCTCCCTGTTATTTGTGACCTACAATTCCCAGAAATCTTTGCATGGTATTTTGCCTGTTTCCATGACAACTTCAGATCCTGTTAATGGTGAACAGAAGTAAATATTCACAGCAAACTATCAGAGGTCAAAGGTCACTTGAAGCTGAGTTCTCCAGAATCTTTCAGTTTGAGAGTGTGTGTGTGTCTGCGTTTGGGGGGAGGGGGGTCATCTTCATCGTTTTCATCGTCATCAATATCAGCTCAGCGCCTTTGTAAATTAATCGTGTAACTGATTGAGATCTGATCAATAAAGTTGGAAAATGGAGACTGCATACAAATTTATCAGAAGATAAACAATTACTACTGAAATACTATAAAACTTGGTGAGAACATGAAAACATTTTTAGACAATCAGGGAAGAGAACAATAAGAGAACAATAAGTTTCTGTCTGGGATGGATTCAAGGAGTTAATCACCGAACAATATCATAAACAAACCTTCAGGGAAATTTGCAAATAAAAACTGAACTACATGGAATATGTAATAAAAAGGCAGAATATTCACTATTTAGGCTCGAAACTAATTTCTATAAAAACTATTAAAACAAGTGGATGAATACTGACAACTGAAACATCTGGATTAAAATAACATCACAGCAATTAAAAAAGATGATGAACTAATTATATTAGATAAAGAGATTAATGAAATCTTCAGTCTTGGGTGCAGCTCGGACTCTTCTTGAAGGTGGAGCTGCCACAGCTGGAGATTCTTAGAGCAGAAACTCAAGTGAGCACTGACATCAAAATAAAATGATACTAGATTAAAGGAAAATTTCAGTTTAGAGATACAAGATCATCTTTTAAATTATTTCCAAATTAGACACTATCTTAAAGAAGAAGTTCCCTTTCGATTGGGACTCTTTAAATTTAGACACTGCTTCAAAAAGCATCGAACTGGGAGCAGAGGTGAGGCTGCAAAGATAGTAATGGTTGTAGTAAACTTTAACTGATGTGGGAAAGAGACAGATGCATCTCATATATATATATATATATATATATGATATTCTCAGGGTCTTCCTTCTCCATTTTATGGATAACTGTTTGAATTGTGAACTTCCCAGATCACCAAGATTATCTTTCCCTGGAGATGTAACTGTGGTACTTCATTTAAATAAAAATGGAAACTGGCCAACCAAAGTCTGTCAGTGTTTGTTAGGCCACCACTTGTCTATTCTGTTTTATTGTTTTATTGTGTTTGTTTTTAGAAGTTTGTCTAATTTGGTCTCGACCTGCTCTGTCTGTAAAGTGCCTTGGTGTAACTTTGTTATGATTTGGTGCTTTATGAATAAATCGGATTTGATTTGATTTGTTGGATATGTCACTGAAAATCCAACGAAAGACTGGAATCACAAAGATTTGATCAATAATGAAAAATCAGCTGCTCAGACTCACCTGTCTCCTCTCAGGTGTCAGCGGAGCCTCAGAACTGGCCTTCCTCAAGGAGCCCAGTGATGTCATTGCGGTGAGGGACCGTCCCCTGTCACTGGACTGTCAGGTAGAAGGGGAGGGGCCGCTGTCCATCACCTGGAGAAGGAACGGTGTTCCCGTCGCGACTGGCGTCAGAGCGACGGTGCTTGGCAACGGGACACTGTTCATCAAGAACTTCTCCAAAAGACGAGACAGGAACGAAACGGATGCTGGAGACTACGACTGTGCCGTCCAGAACCGCTACGGCATGTTGATCAGCCGCAAGGCCCGAGTCCAGCTGGCCTGTGAGCGACAGACACACAACTACACAACCCACAGACAAACAAGACGAGAGAGGTTCAGCTGTTAATCAATCTCTCTGTCTGTCCTCCCCAGCTCTCCCAAAGTTCCTGTCTCACCCAGAGTCTGTGTTGGTGGATGAAGGGGGTGTGGCCAGACTCACCTGTCAGGTTCATGGAATCCCAGAAGCCAATATCACGTGGCAGAGAGACCAGCAGCCTTTGAGCACAGGGGACCCGCGGCACGTTACATGTCGTCTCGACGGAATGCAGATTAAACTGCTTGAATGGAAATATGTTGACCTGACTGAAGGTGTGTTTGTGTCTTACAGGTATACTCTCCTTCCTAATGGTGTCCTGCAGATCACTGGCGTTCGGCGAACAGACAGCGGTTTGTTTCGCTGTGTTGCCTCAAATATCGCTAACACACGATACAGCCAGGAGGCCCGTCTGTCCGTCACCAGTAAGACCAAACTCAGGGCAGTGACTGAAACACCCTGAATAACCTTCTAGTCTCCTCCAGTGTTTTAAGGCCTCTGTATCTCAGTTCGGTTTTGGGTTCTCTGGGTCCAGTTGCAGGATCCAGGATTTACCAGGAGCCCACAATCCTGTCTGGTCCTCAGAACCTCACGATCAACATCCACCAAACAGCAATCCTCGAGTGCATTGCCACAGGAAACCCCCGGCCAATCGTGTCCTGGAGTCGTCTCGGTAACAACTGACCCATAAACTCTGTCTGTCTGGAGCCTTTATGACCCCTGTTTGACCCCTGACCCCTGTATCTCTCAGATGGCCGCTCCATTGGGGTCGAGGGGATCCAGGTCTTGGGGACAGGAAACCTGATGATCTCCGATGTGAATCTGCAGCATTCAGGAGTTTATGTTTGTTCAGCAAACAGACCAGGAAGCAGATCCAGGAGGACGGCACTGGGACGACTGGTGGTACAAGGTGACGACAACACAACAACTCAGCAATAACCCAACTACAAAATTCCACAATAAGACAATTGATAAATATTATAAAGTAGATAAATATTTGGGAGCATGTAGGAAAAAGAAAAACCTTGTGACACACGTTGGACACGTCTCGTCTGGTTTCAGCTTTTTGTGTTTCAGTTCAGGCAGTGTAGCGGAGTCCCCTTTGACCTCTGACATCTGACCTCGTCACAGGAGGCATGGGAGTGATGTAGACAGAGATGATGATGAGGAGGAGGAGGAAGAGGAGGGGCATTAAACTGGGATCAGGACAACTTCCTGTTCTCACAACTTAAACTCACACCCCCCCTCCAGCTGCAGCTTAGTGTGTTAGGAAGGGGTCAGAGGTCAGAGGTCACACAGGCTCATTGTGTCTGAATCACACTTCATTAGAATATGGATGAGCATGTGAAGAGTCTCACTTCACAACAAGGACTTGGTTCACACTGAAGCACAACACAACAACACACACACATTGGTTCGTCTGTGTGTGTGTGTGTGTGTGTGTGTGTGTGTGTGTGTGTTTTGCTCTTGAATATGATGCGTTGAAGTAGCTGCATAACAAAGTGTGTGAAAGGTCAAGGGTCGTCTCTCTTCACAGACCAACTTTATTTCTGTGTTAATGATCCCCCCAATTTGATAAATGGGTTCTTTTCACTCCCCCCCACATCTCCCACCACTCTCTCTCCTCCCCCTATGACCTTTGCACCCCCATAACATTCAGATGAGCAGGGGGGTGGAGCTTTAGGGATAATTTGAGGTGACACGGACACATGGGTATATGTGGTCTGTGTGTTGCTGTGGAGACAGAATCGGGTGGTGGCGAGACAGCACCTGTTTGTCTGACAAGGACGAGTGCGGGGGTGTCAGAGGTCAAAATGGAGCTGACACACAAAGACAAGTTCAAGTTCACAATCACACTTTACTGCCAGTAGATGATTACTAAAAAAAGAAAAAGATAAACGCGTTATAATATAAATACCTCAGGACATCAATCTGAACCATTCGGCATCAGTTACCATGGTGATATATCCTGGTAAGAAGTAATTCAGCTTCATAGGACCAGAAATCCAGAAAACCAGGATTTACCCTGAGTTTATCTCGATAACCCCAAATCTTGCTTTGTGGTCCAGATCCCTGGGATCGAAGGGTTTACAACAACAGCTGTTCAGTATCTCTTCCTGCTCTGCCCTGCTGCAGCTCCTCCAGAGTTTATCCAGTGGCCTCAGTCTGTCTCCAGACCAGAAGGGGGCAGTGCTGTCTTCAGCTGCACAGCATCTGCTGTCCCTGAACCTCATCTGATCTGGCTCAAAAATGGCAAACTGCTGACACCCAGCGGCAATGTCAAGCTCACCAATGGAAACACGTAAGACATTTTTCTTCAGTGAGGTGGCAGGATAACAGGACCAGGCCGTCCTCCCCCACAGCCAGATCAGGGACATGTTGGTCACATATTTTATGACCTCACAGCAGTGAATTAGAGACAAATTCAGTGATTTTAATTGAGCGATAGGCCCAAAGTGATCACCTGATCCACACCTGTGTCGGTCATGCTGTCTTTCCCACAGGACGCTCGCCATCACCCGGATCACACCTGAGGACGAGGCCATCTATCAGTGCATTGCTGAAAACAGTGCTGGCACAAACCAGGCCAGTGCACGTCTCGCCATCAGCCAGGGGTCCGAGCTGCCCGAGGCCCCCACCGGCCTAAGGGCCACAGCCCTCAGCCCCAGCAGTCTGCAGCTGACGTGGGAGGAGCCAACAGCGACTGTTATCCAGCAGATCATTGGATATGTGCTGCACATTCGACGCCTGGGGGGTAAGACTGAGATCAGACTGAACCAGATTGGACTAATGGACTAATTTCTGTGACCTCTGACCTCTGACCTGCGTCCTCAGAGCCCGACAGTGCAGAGCTGCAGGAAGCCGTCAGTAAAACGACCTTTAAACATGAGGTCAACAACCTGGATGCAGCCACAACCTACTCCATCTACCTGAAGGCCTACTCCGCTCTGGGGGGCAGCCAGCAGTCCAGCAGCATTGCCGCCACCACGCTGGGTGGAGGTAGGTCTTCTCCACCAAAAACATCTGTCCATGTTAGAGCCTTCAAAATAAAAGTTCAGGATGGTTCTGAGTTGACTTTATTTTCTGCTTCATGTTCATCCCACAGTGCCCAGTTCTCCCAGTTTCTTCACGAAGGTCCTCAACCGGACGGCCATGCAGGTTTACTGGGAGCTGCCCAGTAAACCTGGGAAGCTGGAAGGCTTCAGATTGGAGTACCGTGGGGTTTCCAACCCAGACATCCAGGGGCAGGAGACTTTCCCAGGACACATCAACACCCACACTATCTCCCACCTGGGTTAGTCTACACTAACATCCCCCTACAGTCTCATTGCTAAGCTAACATTGTCTTTGTGAGGACTTTCAGTGTCTCTGTCCTTCCTGCAGAGCCAGCAGCCGTATACGAGATCCAGCTGCTGGCGTTCAATGGGAATGGAGACAGTCCGTCCAACCGCCGCCTGGTGTCTTTAGAAGATAGAGGGAACTCTGCAGCAGGTAGGAGTTCTCACCTCTGACCTCAATCCAGTCTAAACCAGTCTGATCCAGTGTCTCCTGTCTCAGCCGGTCCTTGTAACTGTGACCAATCTGACACCTCTATGTCCACACTGATGATCGGCATCCACAGCAGCCTTGCCTGCGTTCTCTGCTTCCTGCTCTTCATCCTGCTAGGATACAGGCGCAGGTACAACCTTCATCATTCTCCTCATCCTCCATCCTCCATCCTCCATCATCATCGTCATCACCATCACTCTGTTCTGTGCTCAGCTTGTTCTGCAGAAAGGAAGTGAGTTGGGAGGCTCCACCCACTGTGGAAGGTGTCAGAGGTTTGAAAGGTCAAACACCTGAGAGCATTGAGCTCAGTCAGGTAACACACACAGACAAACACATCTGTTTCCATGGCAACTGTCAGTGAGCCTGTCTTTCCTCATGTCCGTCTCAGTTCATCTTTGCTCCACCCACAGAAATGTGACTCTGCCCCTCCTCCAGTGATGGTCATGATTGATGCAGCTCCACCCATCTAACCACAGGCTACCAGCACCAGATAACCAACCGCCCTGCCCCCTGTCCTCCCCCCTTCCCCTCAGCCTGAGGTCACTTCCTGTCATGACAGCCTTATAGTCACCTCGGCCTTTATGAATGAGTGAGATGATGATGATGATGATGATTAAGAACATCCAGACCCTCTAACTCCACAGGAAACAGTCCAGTCCATCATGATGATGTTGTTTTCACACTGAAACCAAAGCTAGATCTTGATTGGATGTCAGGTGGTCATGCTGGTTCCTTGTGGTCTTGGTTGGGTCCTGGATGTTTTGAATTGAACCAAATCCTTTTTCTTCAGTTTTGGTTGTTTTGAGTTTGTCACCGTCAGAGGCCTTCTGCTGGTTTACCCAGAGTCCAGGTTCTCAGAAGACCTGGTCTCAAATTTTACCTCAGTTGAGGACCTTTACAAAACTCACACTCAGCTGCACCCCCCCCAGTGCCGTCACCAAACTTTGTACTTCCAAAGACAACTACCTCAGGCTCCATGCCAAACTGTTAGCGTCCCAATGCTGCTCAAGCTAATCTACCTCCAACCACCAAAAGGCTCCTCTTGGGCCACTTTACCGCTTTAGACTTGAACCTGTACCTGATCCTCAGGCATTCTCTTTGACATTTCCCTGCAGCACTCAAAAATGGGCCCAAAATCCTGAGTCTAGATTCTCTATAGCAGAGGGACCAGGTCCTGAGAGAAGATCCTCCAGGTCTTGACAGTCTTTCAGTTTCCAGAATCTGATCCACGCTTCACAACCACTTCAGTGGAATTCACTGGACTTTGATGTTTTCTGTTGCTGTTCTATTTTTGTGGAGTCACTTCCTGTCACGTGCCTGCAGGTGTCAACTATGTGTAAACTCAACTGAGACCTGATGAAATGATCTGGTCCGAAGAAACAAGCTGAACCACATCCAAAGTCAGAAACAGCTCCTGCCTGTCTCTGTGCCACTTCCTGTTTCCTGTGAAGAGTAAATTGAACCAAAAGAAACATTTTAATTTCAGAAGTTTATATTTTCATATTGAACCAGAAGAAGAAACAAGTGTTGAACCAAATGAATGAATTAAATGAACAAAGAGATTGAATGTTAATACAGCCCCTGACTCTGTTCCTGACACTGACCCCTAACCCCCAGAAAGACTGAGGCCTTTGAGAACTTTCCTGCTAAAACTCTGAATTAAAGGGCTCAAAGTGTTTTTTTTTTTTTTTCATTTGTCCAAACACCAAAACATTCAGATCGGACTCTCGTGAAGAGTCAGTTCTTTGGGAATCAGCAGGTGACATATCTGGACTGGAGTCTTACAGTTCCTGGGTCAGCGGTCAGTGTTAGGGGGAGCAGAGATGAGCAGAGTTCAAAAGTTTTTTTGTTCTTTTTCTTCTTCAGATCTTATTTTTCTATTGCTGCCATTCGGTAGTCAAAAGGAAATTTTGCCAAAACCCACAAATTCTTTATTAATAATAATGATAATATTATAATTCTATTTTTGGTTTTGTTCAATTTTCCTAATTCTTTCATTCTAGTTGAACAACGTGAAAATGTTTGTAGTTGTGTTTTCAGCATATGGTAGAGGAAGAGTTTGACTTGTCACTGTTTACATCATTTTTAATAATGATTTATATTTTATCTGAGGACTGATGATTCAGTCTAAACTCATCTTCCTGCTGACCACATGACCAGGTGATGCTGTAGAATTTGATGTAGAGATGTAGAGAATGAGGCTAGAACCAATGAGAAGAGCAATGCTTTAATGTTACTGATTTCTTTTCTCTTGTTTTATTTTCACAAATGTCGTAAAGTTTCTAAAGCTTTAACAGAGGTCCTCTTGATGCTGACACCAAATAGTTCAATTAGAATAAATTTACATGGAGTTTGGTTGAGACATATTTCACCTTCTGATCTTAAGCCTAATCAGGCTGCTCCTCTTCCTCAGCCGACACAAGAAACCAAATAAATGTAGAAACAAACACAGTCTGGTCCTTCTTTCCTCCTCCAACATCTGCACCGTCTCTGTTATTACCTCCTCACACACACACACACACACCTGACCCCTCAGGCAAACATGCAGCAACATGTCTGTGTTTCAGTTGATTCTGGGTCAGTCTCCTGCTTGCTTCTTAGGGTTGGAGCCTGACTTGTTCTCCTCACTTTGAGGACCCTGTCGGGTAGACAGTAGGTTTGGCAATTGTGACGAGGTGTTGGCACCAGCCGTCTTCTTGTGGCAGCAGGCGGAGAGGTCAGCCCTGAAGGACGGTGTGTAGAAGCCGTAGATTACGGGGTCGAAGCAGGTGTTCAGGTTCCCAAACACGAAGAGGGCGTGATGAATGTAGTCAGGTGTAATGTGCAGCATGTTGGGCTGAAACCAGTACCAGATCCCCAGGAGGTAATAGGGAGTCCAGCATACCACAAAGGACAGTACAATGACCACCGTCATCTTCAGAGACTTCATCCGAGCTTTTGGGATGATGTCACTGTTGCTGCGCCGAAGGAAAGACTCCCCTGCTGGAGAGGGAAAGACTACATCAGTGATATCACCGTGTCAGCAACGTCACGTAGGTGCTGTGTCACCTATGAGTAGGGGTGAAGCCCCGTATGTTTGGCCCCCAGAAGGAAAATGACAAGGGGTACCTTCTTTGCATCAATGAAGTCTAGACTTCATATAATTCTATACACTCACAAAAAGAGCAAAAAATGTATAAATCCAGGAGAAAACAGATAAGAAGATAAGAACAGGGACAAACACACACACAGGCCTGTAGGTCATACCTTTCTCCCTCAGGTGTTGTTGGTGGATGTGCAGCAGGATGCGGCTGTAGCAGCAGCTCATCACCAGTAGGGGGACTACATACAGTGTGGTGAAGTGAAACATGTTGTAAACTGTTTCCTGCCAGTGGTGGCTGAAGCTGCCATGAGTTGCACACTGAATGAAGTCCACGCCATCCATCCTGACCGCCCTGAAAATGAAAAGCTGGATACAGACAGACGGGTGAGAAGTAGACAACTGTCTCACTGCTGCGGAGAACAGGTCCAACAGCCACACCTGTGTCACCTTGAGATATCTCCACAACTCCATGATGCTTTGACATGAAGTGAACGACTCAGTTGTTCAGTTGTGTCTCTGCTCCTCAGTTAAACTAATGCTTGTTGGTTTGGACTGTTTTCCATCCTGGAAAAAGCATTACTAGCATTCCTTATAGAAACCAAGGGGAGAGGTTAGCCAAAGCTAACAGTAGGGGGCTTTAATCTCTATCAGAGAGCTGAACATTCTTGCAGGGATTTCAGGTCCAGGTTTTAGACTGATGGTTTAAAGCTGCAGCAGCTGAAGAGAGCAATGAAGTGAATCATAGCCAGTTCAGAGTCACAACATATGACTTCTCTCAGCTCCGCTCTTCAGCCATTTACACCTCAGAGCTCTGGATCAGCTCCATTTGCTCAATATGAAGCAAAAAAACTGTTCTGTGATTGGTCAGGGAGGACACTAAGGAGTGGCAATCTGCACTGTTTCCTGTTTGTTTCATTGTTTCCTACAATAGTTTCTGTTTCCTCTGGTATTTCCCCCCAGTGTTAGCTGTGCTAATACCTACCTGTGGTGATGCAAGCAGCAGGCTGATGCTCCAGGCCACCAGCAGCATGCGTTGGTTCCGGTGATGTGCACTTAGAGCATCCAGCGGGTTCAAGATGGTGTGCTGGCGGTCTAGGCTGATAACAACGAGGATGAAAGCGGAGGCATGCATGGCGAACAGCTTCAGGAAGCAGAGCAGCTTACAGAGTGTGTCTCCTCCGTACCACTGCACTGTCATGTTCCACACTGCATCCAGAGGCATCACCAAAAATGTCATCATCAGGTCAGCCATTGCCAAGCTCAGCATCAGTGGTCGCAAGTGAGATGCCAGCCGGCGGCCACGTCCACACCAGACACTGACCAATAGGGCCACGTTACTGCAGGCAGCGAACAGGAAGAGAACCAAGGTGGCTCCAACTCGGAACTGAGCAGCCTGGGTAAAACTGGGAGCCACCCAGTCTGAGAGAGCAGGGTAGTTGGAAACGTTTGGAAAAGACAGGGCTGAGGGGCTGTTGAGTGGAGCTAATGATGATACCGACATTCTGCAGGGGAAAAGTGGGAGGGATCAGGCTGGAGTTGGCTTTCATTTCTCACCTTCATATCTATGGAGTAAAAGGGTCCAGTTCGTGCAACAGAAACGTGTGTGATTGGTGTGTGACATCTGAGTTGCGTGATTGATTGACTTGAGTTGCATTAAAACCTAAGCCTGATGCGCCTGGCTCTGCATGAATGTCCCAGATCAAGACCACATCTCATGGCTGTTCTAGTGACCAGAGCTTCTCTTTGTGTTGTTGCTTTCTGATTGGATGCCTGCAGTCCATCTACCTGCTAAAAGTCCATCAGCTCTTATTGTGATAGAGACTTCCTGTCTGACCCTTGCTGATAAGAGATCAGAGTCTTGTTAAGGCACAAAGACCATGTGGAGAATCAGATGAGATTACCATGGCAACAGATCAATCGACCAACAAGGACTGACAGAGACTCAGACCAAAATCTTAACTGTTTTAAATCTTAGTTCTTCATCAGTATCATCAGATGTCAACACCTACATTGTGGCATTAACTTCAGCAAAATATGTGCATGCGCGCGCGCACACACACACACACACACACACACACAAACACACACAGATCAGGTTACAGCAGATCAACTACAGTTATTTTTGGCAGCAGGATAAGAGTGCAAGTCTCTGTGTTCTTCGTGTCACCTTGGTAACCTCTACCAAGAAACTTACTCAGCTGGAGCCCCTCTGCTTCTGATTGGCTGAGAATTCTCAAGCAGAACTAATTCAACTGATGTTGATCTCAGATTATCTAAAAACCATCACCTGACATCCAGCTAACCATTAGCTAACATCTAACCTTAATTAACATGGGAATTGAGCTTAGATAACCAGCTGCTGTAAGTACTTGCTTAATTAATATCATAATTTAAACGTTTTCAATTTTTGACTATATGTAAAAAGTAAGGAACTCTACAGATATTAGATTCAGTTTTCATTGTTGTGTTTTAGAGATTAAAAACTAAATATGTTATGTAGAACATTTCATCATGTTCTCCTGTTGTACGATGTGGAATTGTACAGAGACCCTTTTCACATGGAGTGGAGATCCAACACCTTCTACTTTTTACTTGATTTTAAAATTTCACATGAACTGACTTGAATTTAAAAAGCTGGACATGCCCCTGAGGCTTTTACGGTGAAAGGAAAGGTGTTTTTACCTGAATGGTTTTTCCTCCTCAGTTCATTCTCTTCTATGCGTCCATTCTGCCCCTCATGTTCAATATCGGTCCACAGTACCACCGAAGAACCTGCAGAACCTGAAGAATTCTGAATCACTCTGGACCCTGCTGAAGGCAGCGCTGATCTGAAACAGACTGAGGAGAGTCAGAGGAAGAGGAGGAGCAGTGTGTGTGTGCGCGCGTGTGTGCGTGTGTGGAGATCACACATCAGCAGAATCACTGTTCTGTAATTAATTAAACATCATCTCTTGTGTTATTTTCCTTTTAAGTTTCATCATGTTCTCCTTGTCCATGTCCTTTTGTGTTTTTTTTTTTTTATTAGGTTCTTGTTTTATCATATTATACAAATTAAAATTCTTTTATTACACTTTACAGTTACAGTACATTTACAGTTAAAATTCCAATGCTGTAAACGGTATTAAGCAGGAGAACCACTGTTAAGATTTCCCACCTCCTTCATTCCACGCCATGGGAGATGTCTGATCCCAGTGAGGAGTCAAAGAACAGCTTTAAGAAAGAGTCCAGAAGTAGGAGCAGGCGAGCTGACCTTTGATGACCAGAGCTGCAATGTTGTCAGTCCAGTTCATTTTATCATTCATGTGAACACTCAGGTACTAACGGGATGTCTCCGTCTCTGTGTCCGTTCCCTGGATGCCAAGTAGTGCTGGGTGAGAAATTCACCATCAGCTCTTTAGTGTTGACTCTGCTGACAGCAGTTCAAAGTCCTTCCTGTCCTCCTCGTCACAGACAGGGACATATTCCTCAGAGAACTTCAAAGTCTGTATGATGGAGCAGGAGTTAGAGCTCTCAGGGTTTTCTGGGTTTCTGGGTTTTCGGTCCTCTGAAGCTGATTCACTTCTTACTGGGATAGATCTCCATGGTAACTGATGCTGAACAATTAACCTGCTCCAGAGCAGTTTATGTTGGAGACTGAGATCAGTGAGCATAAAAGCCCCGTCCTCTGACCAATCAGGTGTCTCAGGAAAAAACATCAGTGTCCAAGGACCACCTCACAGAGCTCGGAGAATCAGAGGATCCTCAGAAGACCGAGAGTTTTCAGAGACCAGCAAAACCTGTTTGGTCCTTTAGATGAGTTTCTGTATGAGACGGACTGAGATCCATTTGAGAACTTTTAGAGACGTTTCAGTCCAGATCGCCAACAGTCCACAGACTGTCTGTCATTACTTTAGCTGAGGACAGAATTGGATAGAGAGACCTGAACCAGGACTCTACAGTTCATCCACACAGTGACAGACAATAGAAGTTTGTTGTTTCCAAGAAACTCAACATCTCAGAACAGACCAGAGAGCTTTATGATTCAGCAGGAAGTTGGACATCAGAGCCAGATCTCTTTTTGTTATCTGGCTTGACTTACCCAGACACCCTTAATCCTGATAAGCAGTCTCATAAGGCTGGTTATTAAATTAATTCTGACTTTTCCATCTAGTTCACACTCTGCATCCAACCAATCGGACCGTGGAGACTGTATATTAAGAAAAAATAAAGACTATAACCCTAACCCATAAACGTATACATAAATTTTTTTTGTCAATTGCTTGACAGTTCCAACTTCAGAGGAATAAAGAGGGTTGGGGAGCAAACCATGGCAACATACCCCGAAGGTAATCCCACTTCATGAGAATGAAAACCCAGAATTTATTTCGAAGTTAGCCTGATAAGATGAAATCCAGCATCGTAACCCTAACCCACCTAACCTTTCCTGGCACGTGTTCACATGGAAACTACAGATCGGTCCTACTAATCATCGATCAAGGACATGAGCTTGACGTCCTCTGAGTCTACATCAGTGCACAGAACCGAGATCTCCACCTGGGAGGGTTAGGGTCACCTGGACTGATGGGCAGAGCCTCAGTTTTCTGGACCAACGAGGTATCACTAGAGAGAAAAAATAGCTAATCAGGATGACTGAATGTTTGTTGTGT
Source organism: Echeneis naucrates (assembly GCF_900963305.1). Taxonomy (NCBI): domain Eukaryota; kingdom Metazoa; phylum Chordata; class Actinopteri; order Carangiformes; family Echeneidae; genus Echeneis; species Echeneis naucrates. Next base: position 24,782,269 of record NC_042516.1, read on the forward strand.
TGTGATTTGATTGGCAGATGTCGGTTACCTGTCAGTGGGTGGGTTGTCTGACCACAGCTCACCTGAGAACACAGGCATGACATCACCGTCACTCACATTCACAGCAAATCTTTAGATTAGAAGATTCTGTGTTCACCAGGTGGATGAGGTCATGACTACTTACTGTGCTGCAGCTGGTCTGATCTGGAGACAGAGACACAAACACCAGTTGGTTTCAGAGGAACTAGTTCTCAGCCTGTCAGCTCAGTGAGTTAAGTTTAGAGTTAATTTAGGGTTTTCAGTCTGGTGGTTTACTTTCTATCGGGGTACATTGTTGTTGTTTAAATCAGAAGCACAAATTTATGGGACAGACAGTAAATCTCTCTAATGGTGAGATATAATATTATAATTCTGGTAATTTACAAATTGTCAGTCAGTGATTTTTTCCCAGCATTCTTTGCAGCTTCTGGCAGTTGCAAAACTATTTTCTTGAATTGTTGATTTATAGCCTTTATATTTTCCCTCCTTTTATGTGAACATGCACTGCTCTAAATGGAAATAATAATCGTATTTCGGTTAGTGATTTGATATTTGGCTTCATGAGACCGTTTATCATGATTACAAAAGTCAGGCCAGATAACGAAATTAAATCCTGAACATGTTAGTCCAGCTTGGTGATACAGGTCCCTGACGAGGCTCCCAGTCCTGCGGATCAGATTTACTGATGATTAATCAAAGTGTTTGACATTTTACTGAGTCACCTGAGTTGTCCACTCATGTACCCACTTGCGTCTCCACCTTCTGCTGTCCCAAAATGCTCTGCTGCATCCTGTCTACCTGGGGCCTCTGTTCCTGTTCACATATGGTTTGATTCAACACAAGAATAATGTACTGTTCCCACGGAAACAAAAATTGTTTCTCTTATTGTGTATAAACATCTGGGCCTGTAAAGGTAGTCCAGCTCACCTGGCCCCACCTCCTACTGCTCATCTGGCTGCTGGTTGGCCCAGGAGCATGGACTGTGTGTAATGTCGGAATTCCTGTGAGAATGATGAAAATATCCTGTCAGGTGAGAATTATCTCCTTATTGTCACAGATGAAATCATCATTGACTGCTACCTGACACACTGTTCGATGGGTGAGCGTTGGGGGCATGGTCTGCATGGGTGTGGCCCAGATGGGTGAACTGTGGGTTGGCATAGCCTCTGTGTTGTAAAGTAAAGCACAGAGTAATAAAAAATGTTTGTGTCAGTTGTATTGTTGGTGTCTTGTGGTGAGGAGTTATGTTGTTATCCCAGGAATTTTGTTATCAGGAGCTGCGTTGTTATTGTCATTTGGATCTGAATTATGTTGTCCTCAGAGTTTTCCACAAAGCGGGATTAAAGAAAAGCTGCACTTATTTCAATATTTCAATAGTGAGAGCTCCGTTCCATCAATGAGACTTACATAACTTCCATTTGAGTTGCCATGGTAACCTTTCGTTCATCTTCTTTTTCCATTCTTACTGGCTCCTTTTGTAAATCTAGTCATACACTTTAATTTTTACTCTATCTTTTTTTTCTTATTTTATAAATTGTATTTTGCACTAAAGAGTTGTTTCTAAACATATAAAAGCATTCTAATTCTACCTCTGATCTGTTTCTGGGTCACGGGGGGTTCTGGAGCCGATCCCAGCTCACCCTGGACAGGTCTCTGGTCAATCACAGAGACAGACAGAGCTACAGACAGTTTAGAGTCATCAATGAACCCAAACAGGATGTCTTTGAGGCTCCGGGGACCCAACTAGGACCTTCAGCAACCCAATATGAAATAAGTGAAGTGAATTTGCACAACATACGCATTCAGTCCGTCCACTATTGTTGCTGTACCTTGTCCCTCGCCTTATTAGCCCTAAGCCAAGAGCTATATTGATCTCTTCCTAAGCATGACTTTATATTCTTCATAAAGGTCCATCGGGATCATTTGTCCGGCTGCAGATAAAAACGCAGTTTTAAGTTTCACTTCTTTGTGCGTCAGAATTGAGCACAAATTCAGTCTCTCTAAGCTGGACCTGAATCAGGCCCGAATCAGCCTGATTCAGGTAACAAGCCTGGTTGAGTTAGTGGGATGACTTGATGCCTTATTCGGAGATGCCACAATTTTCAACATGGATTTGTTAGATTAGCTGGACTTTATTTGCTGCAGTGCTGAGGTCAGTGTCTCCACTAGATCCTGGACATGATCAGAACTGTCCTGAGAACAAACAACACAAATTAAACATTGAACAGTATCAACACTTGATTAACCAGTGATGTTTCATGACGTAAGCAACCCTAACCCTAACCCATGTAATTGGCTGAAGGTTTACAAATTACTTGTATTCAAATTGAGAATGGGTTGGCACAGTGGTTAGTGCCTCATAGCACAAGACAAGAAGGACCTCAGCTGGGATTGGCTCCACCCCCCATGGTCCTAACAGGTGAGCAGCTCAGATCGCGGACAAATGAAGATAAGTCATTAGCAAAAATAATAATAAATAAAGAATAAAGACAGGTCGGGTGAGCTCACCTGAAGCTCCTGTTCCCTCACTAACCCTGAAAACTGTGAACAGGTGTGTGTTACCTGGCAGTGCGTCAGAGCGCTCAAAGCTTGTTTGTAGAGCTGAACAGCTTTGATGGGTTTCCTCTGCCTCAGGTAAAGTTTGGCTAACGACTCACACACCTGAACCTGGGCCAGGTGGTTCTCTGCAGAAACGCGAGAAAGGAAGCTACAGTCACACCATTATCTTCATTATCATCACAATTAGCACCATCAAAGACACCACCATCATCATCATCATCTATGACATCATCTATGATACCTGTGTCCCTAAATCCCTGCAGAGCATGGATGAAGCTTTCTACTGCCTCTTCTACATCACCCAGCTGAACACCGACAAACGCCAGGCTATGGAAGCATTGAGCCTGGTCATTACGAAAACCCAGAGAGCCTGCGCACACACATTTATTATCACATCAGTAAAAACAGGATCACCATTACCATAGTTACAGGACATTAGAGGAAAGAATACCCTGAGTATGATGTAGGACACAAGTCAACCAGCACAGTTTCTTCTCTTACATTCCGTCAAGGAAGCACTTACTGAGCTTCCAAGTTTGGACCTCCTGCTTCAGAGACAGTTTTTACTCTCAGATAAGTCTCCTGAACAACAGCTCCAAGGAGGGCTAAGGTGTGATTATGGTTTTAATGGGTTAGGGTTAGGGTTTTAATTTTTAATTTTCTTATTTGTTGTACTGTTACTTTGATCTATTGTTACTGGGCTGAGAGGATACCAGATCTATTTCATGGCTTTCATGGTACATTTTAGTCCATGCATAAAACAAATAAACTCGAAACTTGCTAAGATTTTCTTTCTGGCCTTTTCTGACTTTATTGGACAGAACAGCCTGAAGAGTGACAGGAAATTGGGTTGAGAGCGAGCGAGCGAGAGAGAGAGAGAGAGAGAGCGAGAGAGAGAGAGAGAGAGAGAGAGAGAGAGAGAGAGAGAGAGAGAGAGAGAGAGAGAGAGAGAGAGAGAGAGATATGTTCTGGAACTGCTGGTGCCCAATCAGATCATATCATTATATGACTTATTTAACCCTAACCCATGGCAGATACGAACTGGCCCACAGAGTACAGAGCAGCTCCCAGGTTTTGCAGCACCTTGGCCAGCAGGAGGGGGCACTGAGCTGCAGGGTCCAGAGCTTGCTGGAAACATTGCACCGCCTCTCGAAAACACCTGAGCTGGCAGTAAGACATTCCCACCGACAACAAAAGCTCACCTGGGCCACAGCAACAGATAAACAGATGAAATAATCAATGCATGTCTCATCTGATCTGTTTAATAATTGTAATTACCCAGAGTCCTCTGCTCAGTGATGTTGTCCTTAAAACTCAGGCACTCTGCCAGCACATTGATGACATCATCGCAGCTAAACTGATGTGACTGGATCATCGAATTTCCGGCTTCTTTCAAAGCAATGGCTGCAGAATCCAAAATGGCTGCTACTCTGTAGCTCCCTGCTGCCCGCAAAAAACCCTGAGCTGCCAGACACCAGTCCTACAACACACACACACACACACACACACACACACGCGTCAGCTGACTCGTCTGACAGCTGTGGTTCACTCTCTGGTACTGGTTCTGACCTGTCCCTTGCCATAGCAGTGGCTCATCTCCATGCAAGCATTGCCTTCGCTGCCTCCATCTCCCTGAGACCTATACAGCTGAGCCGCCTGCAGGAAGTGGGCTGCTGCCTCCTGCCACTGCCCCAGTGCATTGTGGGCCAGTGCGAGGTTGAACTGGAGGTCTGGGAGTCGGTCAGCCTTTGGACCAGGCTGAGCCCGCTGCAAGAAGTCCAGACCTTTCTGAGGTCGTCCCACCTCCACGTAGGTTGCTCCGAGGTTAAAGGAACAGGCCTGGAGGACCCGGGAGTCCTGCAGCTGAGGGGCAGCATTGCATGATGGGAAATGTATTACATACAACAGCAGGTTTATGAGCCCTATCAGAAGTATAACTGAGTATCTCCGTTGACAGACTAGGACTATTTGTCAATTACATCATCCCTTGACGTTGGCTCAGTGGTCTCACCTGGTCTGCAGCCTTTAGAGCATCTTTGAAGTGTCTCAAAGCATGCTCAGTCCGTCCTTCCATCAACGCTTGATGACCAGCAGATGACAACTCCTCGATGTCCATCATCTGAATGTCAGACACAATTAAACCCCTCCTCATCTCACACTCGATCCTCTTCTTCCTCACCTTCCCCTCCTTCCTGGCTGGTGTAGAGGACTCACTTGGACTGAGGCAAACAGTCCCAATCTGACTGCAGGCCGAAATCCACCTGAGAACTCCAGAGGGCCAGACTCTGGGCCTGTCGTCGACGTGACAGTTAACCCTAACCTTCACGGTCCGGAGAGGGGGGGTGGGGGGTGAAGAAGTTGAAGCTCGTCCATCTTAAGATGTTAAATGTTCACTAATAAACACATAATGATGATGACGATCTGCAGAGCGGAAACTTCACTCTACCTGCCCGTGGGGTTTGACTCGGCTGCCATGGTAACGCAGTTGACGACGGGGAGGCATTAGATCATAGTATTAAAATTTCAACGAACAAATCGTTAATAATTTACAGAACAAGAATCTGACGGGACTTTAAAATGTTCCGGTTTACGTTGAAACAATCGGGGATTCCACTGAAGACAGAAAACTACACAGACCATAATCCACTGCGAAGATGCTCCAGCCAATCGGAGAGCAGAAGGCCGGCCGGCCGGCCAATAAGGTAACCGCGGGAACTTTCAAACTTCGGACAGAAAGCAGCGCTTCGGTTGTTCCAGCTGACTGTTCGTGTTTACCGAAAAGTTTCAGACTGAAACCTTCCGAGCAGATCGACAACGACGTTTGACCAGCCAGCTAACGGCCAACATGGCGGATTCAGCTGCACAGAACCGCTGTGAGTTTCTCTCTAAGCTTCCGCCCAGTTGTTTGTATTTCTTGATGGAGGGGTATTTGTATCTTCAATGTTTCTTTGTTTGTTTACCCGGTCCAGGTCATGGTCCAGGTCATGGTCCAGGTCATAGCACAGATCTTCACTACAAAACTGTCTAGTTTCTATTTCACAATGTTGATCCGTGTAAGTGGACCAGAACCAACATTTAATGGATTCTTCCCTGGATCATGGACCTCACCCAGATCTGGTGCAAAGCAGCTTGTTCTAAAAGTCCACACTGTCTCCATGTGGTATTTATAAATCAGGTCCAGAGATTCCTCACGGCCAGGATTGAGAAACCGATCCTTAAAACCAGTCACCAGGACTTCTGTGTCTGACTGAAATCTGCTGCATTTTTGTGGGGTCACTCAGAAAGTTGGTACAGAGAAAATTGAAGCTTTGTAATAAGTTCTTAAAAGTTTGATGATGCTTCAGACTTTTTTTTTTTTTTCTGTAGTTAAAAAAAGCTTTTCACAGTTTATTCTGGTCATGGTCCATGAGTTTAATTACTGATCAGTGTGATTGTCATTTACACTAGTCGAACAGGGCGGCACGGTGTCACAGTGGTTCTCTCTGAAGGTCCTGGTCTCCAAAGACATCCTGTTTGGGTTCATTGGTGACTCTAAGATGTCCATAGGTCTGAGTGGTTGTTGGTCTCTGTCTGCAGACCTGTCCAGGGTGAGCTGGGATTGGCTCCAGAACCCCCTATGACCCAGAAACAGATCAGAGGAAGAAGATGAATTAATGAACAGTTTGATGACTTTACCATGTTGTATAATTGGACATGTGCTGTGTGTTAATGATTGTGTATCTGTATATGTGTGCGTTGTGTAGATGAGCGTCTGACAGCAGAGCAGATGGATGAGCAGAGGATACAGAATGTGGCCTACCAATACCTGTGCAGATTGGAGGAGGCTAAGAGGTGAGTAGAACTCAGTCTGAGTCCCCAGGTCTGGACTATGAAACAGATTTCACAAACCAGATTAACATCATGACCTGAGTCACTGGACTGGTTCACCAGAGCAGGTATGAGCTCAGTTTTAACTCTGAACATCATCTGGACCATGAACCAGAGTCAGACTGAGGATCAGCTGTGAATGAGAGCAAACATTTACGTGAAGATCAAAGATCAGTCACAGTGACATCAGTACAATCAGGATGGCAGTATAATTTACATTGTGACAGGTGGTGGCTTTCTAACATTAAACCACCTCTCACATTTAATTCCTGCTCAGGTGGATGGAAACGTGTCTGGGGGAGGAGCTTCCTGCTCCCACTGAGTTAGAGGAGGCGCTAAGGAATGGAGTAATTCTCGCCAAACTAGGTCATCGATTTGCTCCCAACGCCGTCCCCCAGAAGAAGATCTATGACCCTGAGCAGCTTCGATACCAGGTCCCACAACACAAACGCACACACCAAGAATCGCACTAAGTGTGACTGTAGCAATAATCAGCGGTGTCTCTCTAGGCTCTGGGTCTTCAGTTCCGTCACACCGATAACATCAACCACTGGAGAAACGCCATGACAACGTTGGGACTGCCAGTGGTCAGTAACCAGACTGATTCATCAGAGTATTGATCTGGTAGTCATTTAAAGTTCAGAGTGATCAGCTGTTGATCTTGTTTTCAGATCTTCCATCCTGAAACTACAGATGTATATGACAAGAAGAACATGCCCCGAGCTGTGTACTGTCTCCATGCTCTCAGGTTTGCTCACCTGTATGTCTGCTAACTTCTCTGTCTGTTCACTGATCTGTCTCTCTGCTCACCTGTGTGTCTGTCTGCAGCCTGTATCTCTTCAGACTGGGTTTGGCTCCACAAATCCACGACCTCTATGGAAAAGTCAAGTTCACTGGTAAGTAACTGATTTTCCTTCCTCGCTCCCTTCTTTCCCTTTGTTCTTCCTTCCTTTGGATATGAAAATTTCAAAGGGTATGTAGTGTTTGTGAGACTTTTATTGTGGTCAGTTTTATGTGATAGTGTGTGCTCTTGCTGCTGTTTTGTTTAATGTTGCAGTTGCATCTTTTGTTGCTCTTGTTGCTGTATGTGTCCAGAGGAGGAGATCAACAACATGAAACTGGAGCTGGATAAATACGGGATCCAGATGCCAGCGTTCAACAAGATCGGAGGGATCTTGGCCAATGAGCTGTCGGTAGATGAAGCTGCAGGTACAGGGCAGCCCTCCAAATGGCTATAAGTGTCTTCAGTCCAATCCCACACAGTGTCATCCCCTCTCCTCTCTCCCATCAGTCCATGCGGCGGTGATTGCCATCAATGAGGCTGTGGACAGGCAGGACGTTGAGGCGACAGCTGGGGTTCTGAGAAATCCTAACGCTATGCTGAATGGCTTGCAGGAGGCACTGATGAGCGTCTACCAAGAGATGCTCTGGCAGGCAAAGAGGAGGAAAGTTGAGCGAGCTGCGGCCATAGTGAGAATCTGCTCTGTGATTGGTTCCCAAGAGTGACATCAGATGATATGACAAAGAAACAAAACCTGCATTCTATTCATTCATTGAATTCTTATTTATGGTTATTTTTACTGTTTTATTATTGTGACTGTTCTTTCATATATTGTGTTATATATGTGTGTCCTCTACTGCAAGCGGAATTTCCCCTCGTGGGACACTAAAAATCTGAATCTGAATCAGGTGCTGACATCTTTTGTCTCTGTTATGTGTCAGTTTGTCGGTCCAGAACAGCAGGATGTGTACGAGCAGTATCTGACTCAGAGGGAGATCCAGGAGAACATCAACATGGTTAATGGTGAGAACACTACCGGTTTAGATTAGAACATTAGAAAAGTCCCAGAAAAACTGCCAAGAATGCCCACACAGATGTCTGTACCTACAAACTTGTGAGAAATTAGTTTACCAAGTCCATGAAACCTTCTCTTATAAAATTTTATTGGCTAATATTGTAGAAGTGCTTGAGCCATGATAAAGAATTTACGAATTTAAAAACGAAAATAAATCGAATAACGAATAATAAATCGCTCAGAGTTGTTACAGAATACAGAAAAAAGAGTTTAGTTATAAAAACACACATGGGCTGGTGATGTTATCTTGGAGACAAGCTGGCTTAGACTTCCTCAGTGCCTCATCTTCAGATTGTCAGATTATCTATGGAGAAAATGCAGTTCTTCTCCAGAGATCTGGAGAAGCAGTTTCCAGTGTCTCATTCATATAATCTGACACATAACTGGTCAACCCTGTCATTGATCACCTCAGTACACTCAGCAGTGGAGCAGGTGGATGAAGCTCTGGACTCTGCAGATGAACTCACCCTGCTTTCAGCTCTGCAGCTTCCAGGTTTGGCCCTCAGAGGCCTCGATACTAACAATGGGCCCTGGTACCTGGACCAAATGTTAGAAGAACGCCAGCAGAAGGCACTGGTACAGAAATACACATACACAAACAAATATACACATTGACTTCCCTTTTGAACTGAGTGTGTGACCTGTCATCCCTCAGGTTCAGGGCTGTGTTGACCCCCTGGACCCCCACAAGCTGCAGGATTGTGTGACCACTGCCAACCAAGATGCCCTGGAAGCTAGGAACAGTAAGTCTTACTGGTTCTGTATCCAACAGTTTCACATCAGTCCAGCTGCGCTTGATCAGTTAATCTATAATTGCTTTTGTCTCCTCCTCTCTGATGTTCTCACTTTTAAATTCAAGTCATTCAACTTTTTTAATTTCTACCCCTTAACTTCCCTTCACATTCACCGTGTTCCGGTTTTGGTGCGGTATGAGAATGGATAGGGGGACTAAGGGGCCACATAGCCCTGCGTCTAAAGTGCATGTGTGTGTGTTGCAGTGCTCGCAGCAGTGAAGAGTGTTAATGCGTCACTGCGTGGCAGTGACCCCAGACAGACCGTCAGCTGTCTGATGACCTCTGACCTCCAGCTGCCTGAAGTGTTTCCTTTTGCTGCTGATTTGTATCACAGAGAACTACAGCAGCTACAGAGGCAAACTGTACAGGTGACTGAGTGAGAGAGAGAGAGAGACAGAATAAAGGAATGCATCTTCTCATTGATTGGTTCAGCCGTAATCATCCTTTAACACTGTAGCAAACCAACCAGGTGTAAAGTGACAACAGTGACCTGTTGTCTCCATCAGGGGGAGCTGCAGCAGGAGGAGCTCTTTGTTGCTGTGGAGATGCTGTCAGCTGTTGCCGTCATAAATCAGGCCCTAGGAGCGGGAGGCTTTCAGCAGTTCAGCTCCTCATTGGTCAGTCCATCTGCGGGTCTCTCTAATGTGGATGACACACTGATGGACAGGTACACCTGCCTGCTAACACAACATGTCTCCCTGACTGAAAACAACTGTGTTAATGTCTCTCTGTCTGTCTGTCTTCAGGTACTTTAAGTGTCTTCGAGGTGTCCAGGAGCAGCAGGGCGGGAGCAGAGATTTACTGACCTGGAATCAGCTGCAGGAAGGAATCAGCTTCGTCAACAATTCGGTGCAGGACGAGACGCAAAGTATGAACACACACAGACACCATTAACCTTACTAATAACCAGGTCACATTGAGAAACCCTTCACTAACAGCTGTAGTGCGGTTAACCTTTGGCCTCTGACCTTCAGAGCTCCTGGCTGTAGGTGTGGTTAATGAGGCTGTGGCCAGAGGAGACCCTCAGCAGCTGCTCTCTGCTCTGCGGCTGCCCTCTTGTGGCCTGGTGGAGGTTCTACCTGCCAACATCAGCAGATACCTTACCCTGCTGAGGGAGGCCAGACAGCACAAGGCTCAGGTAAATCCACACAGGTGGAACTGCACAGGAGTGGTGTTGTTTGAAAATGAAGTCATGTGAGCTCTTCCTGTCCAATCAGGTGAGCAGAGACCCAGGAGCTGAGCTGCAGCTGGCTGACATCCATGAAGGTGTCAGGAGAGCCAATCAGCAGAGTCAGAGAGCTCTGAAGAGTGAGTCTGTCACATGATCTACCACAGACACATGGAGAGGAAGTGACCTCACAGCGCAGCAGTAGGAGTAACATATGATATCAATGGTTTTAGTTCAAGGCCTTCTCACTTTTGTGTCTTTGTGTGTGTGCAGAGTGTCTGTCAGTAGCAGCAGTAAATCAGGCTGTGAAGGAGAACAAAGTGAGTCAGACCCTCAGAGTTCTGTCTCTACCTGAACTGGAGCTGCAACAACTGATGAGCAGCTGTGGAGCTGAGTATCAGAGAGAGTTACACAACCTGCTGACACACAAGACGCACAAAGGTGACACAACTACACAACCTGCTGACGTGAGTCTGATCAGCTGCTTATTGAAATCTGACACTGATCCGTTGACTCTCTGCCTGTCATGTGAACTGCGTGTGTGTCCAGGTGACAACAGGAGTCCGTGGGTTCGAGTCCGGCAGGAGGACAGCTCCTTCTATTACTTCCACCTTAACAGACTAGAAGGAGTCTGGGAAAGACCTAACAGCTTTGTACACAACAGTGTGTTCCTGGACCAGCATGAGATACAGGTGAGACGCACCAGGTGGCACAACTACAGGTGCTATTGGCCAACACTGATGTCACATCTCCTCCTACAGGAAGTGGTCTGTCGTGTGTCTGCTTCGTATCGCCGCAGCATCCTCTGGAAGAGCAGTGAAGGCCTGGTTGTTGGTCTGCAGGCAGCAAGTCGAGGCTTCCTGGTCAGACAGAAGGTGGAGGCTAAACAACGACAGATGACCAGACTCACACCTGCTGTCATCATCATTCAGGTGAGGACAGACTCCCACAAAGAAAGAGAAACACACACAAACAAAGGAACACAGACAGAAACACTCTCTCTCCCCAGGCTCATTGGAGGAGGTTCATCCAGCAGAGAACTTACAGGAGGAGGCTGCAGTTCCTGTATATGAACTGGAGAGCTGTGGTCAAGGTAGGAACACCTCTAGTAACAGATACAGGTGAGTAGTGAAGTGAGTATGTATGTATGTATGTATATGTGTGTGTGTGTGTGTGTGTGTGTGTGTGTGTGTATATATATATATGTATATGTGTGTATATGTATATGTATATATATATATATATATATATATATATATATATATATATATATATATATATATATATATATATATATATATATATATGACAGTCACCTGTCTGTAAGTTCACCTGAGCTCAGCCTCTTTCTCCAAGCAGATTCAGTCTCTGGTCCGCATGTGGTTGGTTAAGAAGAAATACCAAGCTCGACTGAGGTTCTTCAGATGCCATGTGAGTTGGTGTGTGTTGATGTGAGTGAGTGTGAGGGGACAGGGGTTGATGACTCCACTCTCCACCCAGGTGGACGCCATCATAAAGATCCAGGCCTTCTTCAGGGCCAGCAGAGCCCAGGACCAGTACAGGATGCTGGGTGAGATCACTCATCAAATGCTTCATCTGTTGTGGTTGTTGTGGATGTGCTCATTAATAAGCTCCCCCCCCTTGGCAATATCAGTGCACTCGGACACCCCCCCCCTCTCTGTGATTAGGAAGTTTGTTCACCTCCTTGATCTTGGCGATGGTGACATCAGAGAGGAGGTGGAGCTTCTCCACCTGAGAGAGGAAGTGGTGAGGAGCATCCGTTTCAACCGACAACTAGAAGCAGATCTGGACCTGATGGACCTGAAGATTGGCCTGCTGGTCCGGAACAGGGCTACACTGCAGGTGGGTCCCCTTGGCTTAGCCTAACCCAGACCTGGTTCCGAATGTCTGCTGCGATGATGAAGCCCAGTCCGACCTTCGCGTTTCTCTGAACAGGAAGTGGTGACTCAATGTAAGAAACTGACGAAGAAGAACAAGGAGCAGCTGTCGGACATGATGGACATGGAGAGAAGTAAAGGACTGAAAGGTCTGAGTCGTAAAAGGAGGGAGAGACTGGAGGCCTACCAGCACCTGTTCTACCTGCTGCAGGTACGAACACAGACACACACACACACACCTCTTCTACCTGCTGCAGGTACACACACCTGTGTCCTCATTCTGTACCCCCCCCCCCCCCCCCCAGACCCAGCCCCTGTACCTGGCTCAGCTGATCTTCCTGATGCCTCAGACTCGCTCGACCTCCTTCATGGAGATGTTGGTCTTCAGTCTGTTCAACTATGGCTCCGCCCACAGGGAGGCGTTCCTGCTGCTGCAGCTCTTCACTGAGGCCCTGAACTATGAGATCAGGTGACACACAGACACATCAACATACTGACAGACTGAGGCCCTGTACCCTCCACCATCTTCACTCACCCTTAAACACCACCACCACCAACTCCTTTGAACAGATTGAAGGTGGACCGTCCTCAAGACGTGGTCACAGGAAACCCAACCATCATCAAGTTATTGGTAAACTTTTACCGCCATGGTCGTGGTCACAATGCCCTGAGGGATGTTCTGGGTCCAGCTCTGCAAGAAGTCTTGCAGGACCGGACCTTGAGCATCAGGACCGACCCTGTGGAAGTCTACAAGACCTGGATCAACCAGTCCGAGACGCAGACAGGACACAAAAGGTCTGACGTGGCATCATCTGTCTGTTTCATCTTTTTGTTTCACTTTCAGTCTCACCTCTTTTACATCATCTGTCTCCCTCACCCGTCTGTTTAACCTGTCTGTCCCTGCAGCTCCCTTCCCTATGAGGTTTCTGCTGAGGATGCTCTGTCTCACTCTGAAGTTCAGCGACGCATTGACATCGCTATCATCAACCTGAAGAATCTGACGGACCGAGTCTTTAAAGCCATCACCTCCAACCTCCACAAACTGCCGTAGGTATCCTCCTATCCTCCTGTTTCTTGTCCAACCCAGCAGTCAACTCAAGGTCTGTTTTTTTTCTTACAGGTATGGTCTTCGTTACATAGCAAAGGTCCTCAGAAACTCTCTGAAGACAAAGTTTCCTGAAGCTGGCGAGGATGAGGTCTCCAAGGTAAACACCAGGATGTAGACAGAGCCCAGCTTCACACATAATTGAGGCATTTGTGCAGTTTCTTCAGCCTTTAAAATAGGACAGGAAACTGGAGAACATACAGTTAGAACCAGAGATGTTATGTTCCATTTGTTTTGGTTACAAAGTGACATGAATCAAAGGTCTGACTCCCTCACCACAGATCGTGGGGAACCTGATCTACTACCGCTACATGAATCCAGCTATTGTGGCTCCAGACGGTTTCGATGTGGTGGACCGCTTAGTTGGCTCCACCCTGCAGCCGGAACAGCGCCACATTCTGGGCTCCATTGCCCGTATGCTGCAGCATGCCGCCGCCAACAAACACTTCCATGGAGATGGCTATCACGTCAGAGTCCTAAACCAGTACATCAGCCAGACCCACACCAGGTTCAGGTCAGAGCTCCGCCCTGACCTTTGACCATGGCACATTGAGTCTGCATTGTAGAATCAGAATAAAGGGATGCATTTAATCAGAAAATAATCAGTCAGAAATCAATGACCTGTCACACAATAGATGTGAGACACTTAAAGCTGTCAGAGGAGGACGTCCTTGGGTCCCTAATACTTCTTTGTGTCCAACAGGAAGTTCCTGTGGAATGTGTGTGATGTTCCTGAACCGGAGGACAGGTTCAGTATGGACGAATATTCAGAGCTGCTCATCGTCCACAAACCTGTTGTCTACATCTCTGTCAGCGAGCTGCTCAATGTGCACAAGGTTGGACTCTGGATCTGCATCTGGACCAGGACTGGGACCAAACAGCACTGACTCTGGGGTTTGATTTTATTTATTTATTTATTTATTTATTTTTCCCCAGCTACTCTTAGAGCATCAGGAGGTTTTGTGCCCTAACTCTGCCGACCCCCTTGGACTGCTGCTGAAGGACCTGGGACCAGTCCCCTCCCTGCAGGAACTAATTGGTTCTGCAACAGGTACAAGGTCTTCAGTGTCCTGATGGTTCTGCTGCGTGTTAACGGTTCATTGCGGCTGAGCCGTCGGTGGTGGTCTAAGGTTGTCCTGGCCTCTGTTGTCTTCTTCAGGAGACTCATCATTAGGAGCAGATCCAGAATCAGAATCTGATCTGTCTCAGACCTGTAAGATGGAGGTTTCACTCACTCTCACCAGCAAGTTTGACATCTTCAGTGACTCCGATGACAAACTAGACGCCAGAGGACTGCTGCTCAGGTGACTTAGCATGTTAGCTCATTAGCCTCACCTGCTCAAGTGACTTCACTCTTTAATTGATCTTTTTATCGAAACTTCTTCTCACAGCACAAAGCAGCTGATCATTGACGTCATCAGGACTCAACCGGGTGACTCTCTGAGGGACATCCTGAAAACTTCTACATCACATGACCAGGTAATGAATCCACATGTGAACCTGTGACCATGCGACAACACCTCATACACATATTCATCACATGTAAACAGGAAGTGCGATCTGGTCCCTTGAGGTTTTCAACAGGTGACTGACACTGCTGGTCCAACAAACTCTGCTTCATGTCACATGAACAATCAACTAACAGGGTTTGGAATAGAACACACTCTATTTCTGATTGGCTGTGGGACCTAGATGTTTACAATTCAGCTGCACCAACCTCAGATCTGTCTTCATGTCCTCCACAGGAAGTGTGTCACAATTGGCTGATGCAGCGGCGTGCTCAGCAGGATGCTCTGACTCCTGAGAAGATGAAGAGGAATCAGTCTTTGGTCGCCAACAGTAACCTGAGTTTGGAGGAGAAGAAGAGGAAGATCGTGAGGAGTCTTCGTCGTTTGGAAGGCCTTGGAGTCCTGGAACCATCTCAGACTGAAAACCAGATCCTGCAAATGATTTCCAAGGTGACAGAACACACTGATTTTCAAGACCTTGACATGGACTCAGACTCTTGTTCAGTTTTTGCTCTATTACACAGCAAGTGTACCAGCCATTCTGTTGCCATGGCGACTAACTAGTTGGTCCTGACATTTGTTCTGTTTCACTTCCCAGGACATCCGTCAGCAGCGTCTGCACCGTCAGCACCGGGGGGCGGATCTTGTGAAGCTTCGTCAGACCCTCAGCAGTCTGCAGGTGAAGAGCAGCTTCCACAGTGAGCAGGTGGACTTCTACAGACATTACATCACATCCTGCCTGGACAACCTGACCACCAACAGGTACAGATCAACACCCACACTCACCTGAGTGTTCCATGTGTCAAACTGTGAAACTCTGACTGTGATTGGCTGTGTATCACAGTAAACCCACCAATAAGAAGGCAGCAGATGGGAGCAGGAAGCGAAAGCTTCCTATTCTGAGCTACAGTGCCACCCGACTGCAGGAGAAGGGTGTTCTGTTAGAGATCGAGGATCTGCCTCCCTCACAGTGAGGATGCACAACACACACACACACACACACACAGAGGACACAACACTGTAAATTTAATATGTTGTTTTTCTCTTCAGGTTTAAGAACGTTGTCTTTGACATTGTGTCTGGACCTGAGGGAGGAACCTTCAACGTCAAAACTCGCTTCTTGGGAGTCGAGATGGAAGAATTCCTGCTCAAATACCAGGTACATCGTCATCTCAAACGCAGAACTAATATGTGTGTGTTGTGCATATCTCCTGTATCTCCTGTATCTCCTGTGCATGTCAGGACCTGCTCCAGCTGCAGTACGAGGGGGTGGCTGTGATGAAGATGTTTGACAAAGCTAAGATCAACGTCAACCTGCTTGTCTTCCTGCTCAACAAGA
Organism: Echeneis naucrates; assembly: GCF_900963305.1. Lineage (NCBI taxonomy): Eukaryota > Metazoa > Chordata > Actinopteri > Carangiformes > Echeneidae > Echeneis > Echeneis naucrates. Next base: position 24,798,381 of record NC_042516.1, read on the forward strand.
AGTTCTTCAAAAAATAAACAGTGACACTCTTGTTCTATCTCTGTTTATAGAAACACTAAGCTGCAACAGAGTAAGACATCTCTCTTTACACTCCCCTCTCTGTGTATCTAACTTTACCATAAATCTCTGTCAGATCAATATAGATATATATTCATGACTGTCCCACCACCACAACAACAACTTCCCACCACATAGTGAAGCATCTGCATCACACTTCTATCTATGAAACTATCCCTGACCTGCTTTAACGTCTTGTAGTGGACTGTCTTGTCCATACTTCCGTCTCTGTTTTAAACCTTTCACTACATGATGTTGATCGATGAGACTTTCCCTTGCAGGCACGACATCTTCCAGTTTGCCTGATGATGTTGATGATAGCGACAAAGATGTTGTCAGTTGAATTTGAGGCCACTGAACTGATCAGTTGAACATTATTGAACAATTCAATTCAAGTGGCAAATAAACCAGAAGTTGGTCTGATATTCATAAGCATCAGATGACTCAGTAACTGTAAATATTTTGTCTGTTTCTATTTTATCATGTGTCTTTGTTTCTCCGATGTTTTTATTCCAATAAATATTTCAGTTTATGCTTTGATTCTGACACTTTTACTTTGAAGTGGAGGGGGTTGGGGGTCATACAGGTAACAGAAAATGACTGCACCTCCCCAGGGCAGCTTCAGAGATTGAACATGTTTTTATTTCATAGTTTAAATTACAGTTAAAGGCAAACAAGAAAAATAGATCACGGATTCATTAGAGATGTTTCTACAAAAATATGTTTTAGTTTGAACTTCAAGTATCTTAACAACAGCTCCCGCCTAGACCACCATAAACCAATCTGGTCAAGACCATACAGAATCTCATGGGAAGGAGCCCTTGAACCGATCCTACAGGATCACAAGGACTCCATTGGGTCCCGGTCTTCGATTGAAATAAATCTCACTCCTCTTGATCCATCCTCTCCAAAGTCGGCTTTTCTTCATTTTGTTGGTGACAGGAAGTCGCTCGGTTGTCAGGAGCAAGAGGAGGTATGATGTCATGGAGCCACAATTGCAGTATCACTGTAAAACCATGGCAACCACAGAGCTGACTACTCAGCCCTTGAACACATTCATGACATCAAGTTGCAGAACAGGTTCAATTCCCAGCATTGGGTCTATTTTTTTTTTTTTTTCGTATCAGGTTGAGTTGTTTGTCCACTCAGAGCAACAAGACAACTGTGAGCTGATCATTTAGTTAGCTCTCTATACTAAACCCAGAACTGAAGATGTTCCTCCGACTTGGCAGTGACAGAAAATGTGAGCCTGTTTCTTTAAATCTCAGCCTTTGAATCAGATCATGAATCTTTACATATGTACATTCAGCAGATTTGGTTGCGATCGTTGACACGTCTTTGGAGTTTCTTGAATTAAGTCTGACTTTGTGACATTTTGTGACATTTTGTAACATCCATTTACAGAAAAACACCAACCTGTGACGACTGTGCAGCTAGATAATCACAGGACGAAGCAGCAGAAATTATACATCAATGAAAAGATGAGCATTTTTGCTTCAGATTCCTGTTTTCCTCCATCAGCAGGAAAAGAGACTCCACTCCAGTGCAAATGATGCATCTGTAAACATCAAACAAGTCTGATCATTTCTTCTGTTTGTCAGCTTTGACAAAAGAGAATAAATGAAGAGGAAGCATCAGGACTGTAAACACATTTAACCTGGAACACTTCCTGTGTCTCAGGAACAGACCTAACAAGTTCAGCAAATGTCTTTTTGTCCCAAGAATTTTCAAGTGATGAAATGGTTCTAGGTGATGCAGTGACAAAATTGGCATGTTATGTTTCATTGCATTACCTCCACAATTTGTGGATTTACTGTTAAAAGTTTCATGGTGACGCTTCCCGTCTCTGACCAACACCTGGATCACAAAGGGTTCCTACTACAGTTACTGCAGCGAAGATTTGATTGAAATCATCTGAAGCCTTTAATCTGTTTTTAGAGACGTGAGTGAATCAGAGGCAACTGAGTAAACTGAAGGTAAAGACTGAAGCTAACGACACAGTCTAAGTTAGGACTGTGGATCCTGAATCCAAATGAACTGGTGCTCTTTTGTCTTGGTTTGGGTAAATCCACAGGACATTGCTCATATTTAGTGATGTAGCAAAGGTCTCAAATGAGAGTAAAGTCCTGTTAGTGTGCATCTAGTCAAGTTCTGATTGTCAGACATCTGGATTGTCTTCAGTATGTCAGTTACCTTTGATCCAGATTGTCCTGTTTGTTCTTGTTTGAATCTGAATCTTTTGTCAAAATTTGGGATCTGATTAGAAACAAATCTCTGACTGAGACATCTCAGTTATTAAAATCCTCCATAAAGACCAGGAAGTGTCACAGAGTTTGCCACTGAGGTGCTGATCAAACACAGAAGCTTCACAGGAAGTAGTCTCTGCATTTTTTTTTTTTGTTTTTTTTTAATCATGCTTTGATTCACGTCCTGAAGTCATTAGTCTCCATTTGACTCGACAACCTTCTCAGCCAGGATCTCTTGAAAAGTAGAGAGCTGCTTCATCTGCTCTGTTTGCATCGAGTGTCTCCTCATCAGTTTCTTTTTCATCTTGAAGTCCAGGCCCCTTTTGGGCGAAGCTGGAGCCACTGGAATCAGGATCTTGTGTCCACAGTGGACCGGGGATGTGGTCTTACCGTTGGCCCGTATGTCGGGAATGGGTCTTTGAGGGTTGATATTGAGTGGGGGCAGGAAGCCAGGTCTGGTGTGTGAAATGTGGTCCAGTAAGAGAGTTCCAGAGCCCCGGCGCTCCAAGAGTCCAGGGGGGCGCCGGCGCACAGCGAGAGGAGACACTGAGTTAGGGATGTTCTCCAGAGACTCCCTGGAGGAGCTGGTCACCAAGGACAGGGGTGAAGCATTATACCTCCTCCGTTCTACAGACATCCGACCAGAGTCTGGAGATCCAGGAATGGACTCTGGACACAGGTGGGTGTCTGAATCATAGTGCTCCATCCGCGTCAGTTTGGGGTGAGCCAAGGCCCGGGCTGCAACTGCCCCAGATCCTCCAGCATTCTCCTGGGACTCTGGGGCTGTGTTCCTGCGATAAAGAATCTGATGCTGTTGGACTTTGTCAGCCCAGGAACCAGAGAGCCATGTGCAGTCCTCAGAGCAGGACCGGTCCATGAGTTTGGGGGAGCAGGGGTCATGGGTCTCAATGCTGTGTCGCCGTGACAGCAGAGGTTTGACCGGTTCTGTGATGGACATGTTGTTTATATCAGTGACCATCAAGCTGAGATCGCCGCCTCCCTCTTCCTCCAGACCTCTGTCCAACCTATCCTGAGAAACCCCACCCAGTAACGAGGGTGCCACCAGGCCCCAGGGCTCTGAATTCAGCCTTTTCAGTAGCTTGCGAGGTGGTATTCTCTTCTCCCCTGGAGGTCGGGCTGAAGGTAAAGGTAAAGCCGAGGTGAGGGCAAAGCTGAAGATGCCCTCAATGGTCTTGTCTCCTGCAGGCGTGGAAGTGCCGATCTCCACCTCTGAGGGAGACATGCAGGCAGGAGACAGCTTGTCCACAATGCCAGGGGAGGGGGGGGGAGTTGAGGTACTGTTTGGTCTTCTTTGTGCCTGATGGCGACGTGTCACTGGTAATGATGATCACCTCCTTACCTTTGGCCTTGCAGGCATCCAGCAGCACCTGTAGAGTTTCGCGGTCCCCTTTGTTGATAGCATGGACAAGTGCAGAGGAACCAGAGTAATCTTTGAGGCTGGGGTCCGCTCCGTTCTCCAGCAACAGAGACACCACCTCCTTCCCCACCTGCTCGGCGCAGGCATGCATGAGCGCTGTCCTCCCACTCTTATCAGGGATGTTCGGATCGGCGCCTTTTTCCAGCAGATACCGAACCATTCTATTCCGCGTCTGTAAGTCGTCATACCTTGCCAGGCAGGCAGCTGAGATTGGGGTCTCTCCACGCTCGTTGCCTTCATTGATATAGGCTCCGCCCTCCAGCAGCAGGCGGGTCAGCCTCAGCTTCCCCTGGAACACTGCTTTGAGGAGGGCATTCCCCTCAGTCTGCAGGAGTCCTCCATCTCCCATGATCTCACTTCTCACCTACACCTCCTGACCAACTGCAAACTAGCTTAACACTGACCAGCCATCATCCTCGAGAAGTCATATGACCTGCAAAAGAAATGAGCATGAGGTCAGCTGACCCTACCACAGCCAATCAAGATGCAGATATGGGATACAAAAACAACTGAAACCAGTCCAACCCAGTGTTTCAGCTATGCTAATTGTCCCTTCTATTTAGTCTGACATCATGAGGGTTAACTGAACGACACACACAAACACAGAACCACAGACACACAGAAACACACAATCACAGACGCCCCCCCCCACACAGACACACACACACACACACACACACACACAGCAGCACTTGGACTGGACTTTTTTTATTGTCCTCAGTTCGTCAGTTAGCAGACAGTGTATCTGTGTGTGTGTCCGTGTGTGCCTTTGAGGATTATGATGATGATGAAGCTCTCGGCACAGACCGGTATATTTACCGGGTTTTTACCGGCTGTCTACGTCACTCTCACGCTCTGACGCAGTCGTTTCTATATTTACACACTGGCGGCGTGCACGCGCGTGTGTGTGTTAAATAAACGTTTTCACGCCCCGTCATCAAACATCAGATGAAAATCACAGACGGACACACACCGACACCAGCTGATGAAGATGATGGAGATGAGGATGATGCTGATGAAGATAGAGGAGGAAACACTCACCGCCGAGCTGAAGAGGCAGCTTCATCTTCATCACCGGACCGCCCGTCACTACCGACGGACTGACGGAGCTTCTGCACCGACACTCCTCCTCCTCCTCAGTATGAGCCGGCAGAGCTGCTACCAGAGAGTCCCCCCAACACACACAGACACACAAAGACAAACACACACACCTGAGCTTATATGAGCCCACAGAACCAACAATGACATGAATAACCAGCAGTTACTTTACGTTTTGTCAAATTGTGTTATTTTATCTCCCAGTGTGTTAACTTGTGTAACAGTGCGTTACCTTCACCTGTCACCTATTTTTAGTCCACCTGTTAATTACAGTGAGAAAATGCTGTAACACACATTGCCAGTACTATGGAAACACAGTTTCTATGGCAACTGATGTGCTGGATTCCTGCACAAGCGTTATAGGGAAACAAACCCTGAGCCTTGTTAGCAACCACACACCCTGTCCGTCTGTCTGTCTCTATCTCTCTCTGTCTGTCCGTCTGTCTGTCTGTCTCTGTCTCTCTCCCTTTCTCTCTCTCTTTGTCACTCTCTGTCTATCTGTCTTTCTCTCTCTATCTCTCTGTGTCTGTCTGTCTCTCTATCTCTCTGTCTGTCTGTCTCTCTCTCTTTCTCTGTCTGTCTCTATCTCTCTCCCTTTCTCTCTCTCTCTTTCTCGCTCTCTGTTTGTCTGTCAGTCTCTCTCTATCTCTCTCGCTTTCTGTCTGTCTGTCTGTCTGTCTCGCTATCTCTCTCTGTGTCTGTCTGTCTCTCTCCCTTTCTCACTCTTTCTCGCTCTCTGTCTATCTGTCTTTCTCTCTCTATCTCTTTCTCTGTCTGTCTGTCTGTTTGTCTCTCAGGGGACACCAGTCTTGTTCAGCAGATGTTTGTTAATATTTGGGTTTAAATTGTTTTGTTGTAAAATGTTAGCGAGAGGATTTGAGTTAATGTTTCTTGTTACATGATCAGGCGTGATTCTTTTCCACTGTACAAACTTCAGAGGTCAAAGGTCACAGACACACAGAGTCAATGACCTCCTCTCTATTTACAGGCTCAGAATCAGCCAATCAGAGAAGAGCACGCTGTCACTGACTGACTGCTCCGTTTCTTCCTTTTCTTCTTTAGTCTAACAATGCACAGCAAAGGAAGCTCCTGGTAAGACTCTTCATTCTTCTTCTACTGTGACAATGACACTGAGCCAGACCTGAACTGGATCCTGGTTTCAGTCCTGAATGATTTCAGCTGCAGATGTAAAGATCATTGAAGCCTGATCAGAAACAATCACTGATCAATCAATTATATTTATTTCTGTTATATATATTCTTATGTGTAACATTCAACTGAGGGTGCATATCAGTTTGACTTCAGACCAGATCTTAGTTCAGGTCTTGGAACATGAACTCTTAAACTAGTTCTGTAGTAAAACCTGCTTGCAGCTCACTAGTTTAGTGACCGCAATGAGAACTAATAAAAAATTACATGGTGCGTTAAACTAAATATAAAGAAGCTGGTATTTATATTCTGGAGACCTGACCAGGTTGACCCCGCCCCTTGCCCAGTGTGAGCTGGGATTGTCTCCAGAACCCCCCGTGACCTGGAAACAGACAAGCAATAGAAAATAAACAAATGAATGACATTTTTATCAACAAGTCAAAACTAGACAAGTTGGAAAAAAGACTGTTTTCATTTTACTCAGCCAATCAAACTGAAGGGACCCTAATCCTTTGGAGTGGTGTGAGGGGCTTTGAACACTGCTTTGGGGAGATCAGCAGCTATTCTTTCCAAAAATGTTTCTGTGGCCAATCAAATGAGTTGCTGAGAGTGCTGAAGTCAGTCTGACTTGACATGAAAATAAAATAAATGAGCACTGTTCACAGTAAACCTGGTTTAATGTGGACTGGTTCTGGGTCACCCTGCACCCTACAGCTGCTGCTCCTTCGAGGACTACAACTTGACCACCGAATGGCTCCTAAACCAGACGAGCCACCGTCCAAAGGTGGCAGTGATCTGTGGTTCTGGACTCGGTCTGCTGGCTGATGGAGCTGCCAACAAGCAGGTCTTCAGGTACCAGGACATCCCCAACTTCCCTGTCAGCACAGGTGAGGTCCAATGTCCAATCAGACGAGCTCCTGAGAGTCCTGATCTCAGTCTTATCTGGTTTCTGTTTCAGTCCAGGGACACGAGGGCTGCCTGGTGTTTGGGACTGTGGAGGACACCCCCTGTGTCTTCATGCAGGGTCACTTCCACCTGTATGAAGGTTACTCCCTCTGCCAGGTGAGTCTTTGTCCCTCCTGGCAGGGTGAGACAGCTGCTCCCTGACGGAGGTCCGGGTTTTGGATTGTGGTCTTCAGCTTCTCTACATATCTCCCTGTCTGTCTGTCTCGGGTCAGGTGACCTTCCCTATAAGGATCTTTAAACTCATGGGGGTGGAGTCAGTTCTGGTGACCAACGCCTCCGGAGGAATCTGTCCCGACTTTAAGGTCGGTGACATCATGATCATCAAAGACCACATCAACCTGCCGGGATTTGCTGGAGAACATCCGCTGTGCGGACCCAACGACGAGCGGTGAGACAGGCTGACAGACAGACTGCCCGTCTCTCTCTCTCTGGCTGCCTGTCTGACTGCCTTGTCTTTTTCTCTACCCGTCTGTCTGTCTGAAGCTTTGGGACCAGGTTCCCCTGTATGTCGGACGCCTACAGTAAGGATCTGAGGCGTCTGGCGCTGGACGTGAGTTCAGAACTCGGCTGCGCAGACTTCGTCAGGGAGGGCGTTTACTGCATGGTGAGCGGTCCAAACTTCGAGACCATCGCTGAGGCCAGAATGCTGCTGATCCTGGGCTGTGACTCTGTGGGTAAGACAGGCAGACGGGTGCACTGGAGCCCTTGGTACCTGATGAGCTTTACTGAGTCTGATTGATGAGAAAGCAGCGAGGCCGTGATTGGCTTTCTGCGTGAGGCTCGTTGGGTCGTTAATCAGTTAACAGTTTTATTCTACTCATTCGTTGGTTGAATTGTCTATGTTCTAGAGGTTCTGGTTCTAGAAGGCCTTTGAATATTACAAGCCTTTTTGAAAATAATCTCAGGTTCTAAAGAGATTTGTGGTTCGAGTTTCAAGGTTCCTTGAGGAAATTTAAACGAGAAATTTATTTGACTTTCTGGTTGTTGTTTTTAAGGTTATTTGTGTTTGTCTTTAGTTTACTGTGTGTCTGTTTAATTATTGTTCATGTTCAAAAATAAATAAATGATTTAGAAAGTCTGTCATGTTTCCAGTTTCTTGATGTGTCCCCTCCATCCTCAGGTATGAGTACAGTTCCTGAAGTGACGGTGGCCAAACACTGTGGACTCAGAGTTCTTGGTTTGTCCCTCATCACCAATAAGGTGAGATCTTGCAGCGTAAAAAATTTGTGGCAGCAGCTGTTTGGTTGTGACTCACCTGTGACTCATCTGCAGGTGTCTCTGGACTACAGTCGGGAGGAGAAAGTGAACCATGGCGAGGTTCTTCAGATCAGTAAAATGAGGGCAGAGGTTCTTCAGAAACTTGTAACCACCCTAATTGGTCGCTGCCAGCAGCAAAGCATCAACACACACTGACACACAACAGCAGAGAGTGACCCTGTATGTCTCCTTGGGGTCGATGGTCTGTGTGCAGCCTGTTGTGGCCTCTTCAGTTTAAAATGAGTGTGGTGTGTGCCTGTGAGTTGTGCGCTTATGCTGCTGATGTGCTCCAGCTCTTCACAATAAAAACTTAGTGCATGTTAGTGATGTCATGAACTTGTCATCAGGGGAATGTTGTCATGGAAACACTTGGAGATGGTCAGAAAGATCAATAGGTGGAAAAACATAAAAATCTCACAGGGATGAAATTTTCTGATCATCTGCTAACAACAAGAACAACAAAAACTGGTGTCTCTAATTTTTGTGGTAATCAAACTAAGACCAGAGAGTTTAACGCCTGCTTTATTTTTTGTTACCACTGAGCATGTCCAGAAAGACTTAGCTGATCAGCTAAGTGATCATTGATTGCTGAGTAACACATCAAAACGTTCACTTCAAATCAGTCAGTCTTTTATGATGACATCAGCGTCAGATGGGTCTCCGTGGTAACTGTTATCTGACAGGTCGCTGTGGTCCAATGACTGTTTTAGGATCCTTTCGTGCTTCTGATCATGGCTTCCATCACTGTCCACTGATCTGGAGTCACCTGACACAAACAGCTGCTTTTACTTCATTAATCATCACCAATGACCAATATTGTTTATCTCATCGACATTGTTTCAGATTCAAACTCAAACTTCTCACTGTGTCTGATTCTGATTGGCTCAATCACTTCCTGAATGATATGGTGGTCCATTTTTCAGTGGGACACTCACCCTGCGCAGCTCGTTGAATTCTCCGGCCATTGACACATACTCGCCCCCGTCAAACCGAATGACCTGAAAGAACACAGATACTGAACTCTGATCCAGGACCAGACCAGACTCTGGTCTACCTGCGCTCTAGAGTCCAGTTAAGTCAACACTCACAGCTCCAGACATCCAGGAGGCGTAGCTGCTGCTCATGTATGCTGCCAGGTTTGCGATCTCTGATGGTTTCCCAAGTCGACCTGTCGGAATTCGATTGATCATCAACTTCTCAAACGCTCCTGTCGGGTCCATGCGGCTGAACGCCCCCTACACACAACAAGCAGTACATAAACAACAAATCAAAACTCAGTAAACATCATCAGCTGCGCTGAGGTGGGCGGTACCTTGGTTCTAATTGGTCCAGGCTGGATGATGTTAAACCTGTGGCCATAGCGCCCCCACTCTGCAGCCAGAGACCTGACATACAGACAGTAACCATGACAACCAGGCACAAGGGACAATCAATGTCACAGTGACGACATGATAACAACTGTCGAGATTAAAAGTCAGACTGACTTGTAGAGTGCCTCAACACCAGCCTTTGCTGAAGCACTTGGGGCCACGAAACCAGAACCAGACTCAGCATAGATGGTGGTGATGGCCAGGAAGGAGGCACCTGAAAAATCAATTGATCCGGTTCACCGACATCCCAAGAACTTTGTTTGACCAGAGAGCGTTTTCTAGATCAAATCAGACCTTTCTGGTTCTAGATCAGTCTCTGACCTTTCTGGTTCTGGATCAGTCTCTGACCTTTCTGGTTCTGGATCAGTCTCTGACCTTTCTGGTTCTAGATCAGTCTCTGACCTTTCTGGTTCTGGATCAGTCTCTTGCCCAGCTCCAGAGTGACGAAAGCAGTCCCGTTGAGGACAATGTCGGTGATGCTCTTCCAGCCGTTTGGTGACAGACGCTCTGATGGACAGACGAAGTTTCCAGCTGCATTGTTGATGATCACCTGAACCAATCAGGTAAAACCACACTGTGATTCAGTTCATGACATCTCAGCTTATGACGTCATGCTTCAACAGTGTGTGTGCTCTTACATCAGGAAGTCCTGTTTGACTCTCCATCTGATCAACGCAGCGAGACACAGCCTGAGGATCTCTGACATCACACTGGACCGCATGGATCTGACAAACAACAAAGGGGACAGGCTTAGACCTGGTCAGACCAGTTCAGGTTCTGGTCCGGAATTAAGTTCTGGTTCATCACCTTATTTCCAGTTTGGCTGCTGATTTCCTCGGCTGTGTGCTGCAGAACGTCCAACTTCCTGAACCACACAAACACATTGCGCCTGATTCAGTTATTCTGATCCACTGACTAATCCTGATTGAAGTCATGTGACCTCCCACCTGCTTGCTATCACACACTGAGCTCCTAGCTGTGACAGTGTGGTGGTCATGGCTCGGCCCAGGCCCGTCCCCCCGCCGGTGATGAAGGCCACTCTGTTGGAAAACGTCCCTGCTGGCAGCATGACTCCGTCAATTGGAGAGAAGAACCCGGACTGAGGGGGTCCAGACTGGAGAACCCCCGAGCTGTGGAACCAGGACTGGAACAGAAGACTGGACGTCTGTTACCAAGTTACCAGTATCCTGTTTGTTTTATCTTTTTGTTATTTACCGTCTTCACTATCTTATTTATACATGACGTCATTCTTTCAGAGGATTAACAGATCAATAATGCTCGTGCACGCTGAGCAGCCTTGATCATGGACGCGACCCCGTGGAGACGTCGAAAGCGAGTGAAAGGTCAATAACTGCAGTAAGGGTCCATTTAATCTGCTTTATATCAGATTCAGTCACTGACAATTAAGAAAGTTATGACGTCACATTGTTTTAAGTCTCTCACCTTGGGAAATGACGTTGTCGCCGCTCTAAAGATTCCAGTTCTGCTCCGACACACCGCCATGTTTGTCAAGACCTAAAGCCCGACCCGGGCCAAACCAACTCCACGGATCCACGGGGGCCACCAACATGTATGACGTGATTTGAACAGAGTGAATTATAAAGGGCTTCAGATTAGAACGTTTTTACTGTCGTCAAAAAATAAATTAAAAACTAGAAATAATAAAAAAGTGACTAAAACTAAAACATGTTGCAGACATTTCCATCAACAAGTAAAAAGTAGAAGAGAAATTTGACTTCTAGAGATGTCTGATTTAACGTTTTATTTTTTTGTCTTGAGTTTAAATGAAAACTTTTTTATTTCTAGGTGAGTGTTCGCGTCATTTATTGGTTTATGGAGTGCATATAAAACTTTTAGATGTTAGTTGACTAAATCTACCTCAGATTGAAATTATTTTGTTAATTTGTTGGTTTAAACTAGAAAGATGAAAAAAAAAATAAATAAAAATAATAATAATTATATATATATATATATATATATATATATTATATATAAATTATAAATAATTTTATAGCACCTTTGGCAAAAAAAAATTTGACATTATTGTTTCATGCCCCCTCCCCCCGTCAGCAGCAGTGGTAGGGTCCAGACTCTGATGATGATCACGTGTTGTCGTAATGTGGTTAATAAAACGCGACCTCGGCGGATGATCTTCTGACAAAGAGGCTTCTTAAATTCATAAGAGACTTGTTCGATGCCCGATCAATCCTGTATCGATTATTGACCCATGCAGCTTCATTGTGACCTCCGGTCGGCCCGACAGGAGTTTTATTTTGACGGGCTTCCTGTTCGGTCGGAGTATTACGGTACCAGTCCGGTGGGCTGACAGCCGGAACACGGAGCTGATCATCTGCTGACAGATGGAGGACCGAGTGTTTGTACCCGACCTGGTTTTGGTCTTCAGCGGTAAACGGAAGTCCGGAAAAGATTACGTGACAGCTCAGATCCTGGATCGGTAATTATCGATTCTTGTTTTCCGTCCTTTGGTTTGAGGTGAGGAGCTTTAATGTCAGTGTTGGTCACCTGTGGTGGTCTGGCCCGACCTCGAGGGGTTTCCTGCCTTTTCACCCCACGTCAGAACTGGACCAGGACCTGGACTTCTCGGACTAACGGTAATATGAGTGCTTGACGAGTAGGATTGAAGTCCAGCTCCACGTCCACTACTAGTCCTGCACCCAAAACAGTGACGTTTTTACCTGAGCTGCTTTAGGATAATGGTCATCGGGGTGATGATGTCATCATTGTCTCCTCGGTGTTGCTGCTGGGTCACGCGGACCAGTATCTGAGAGCTGATTGGCTCTCGGTGTCCCACGCTCACACTGTCACACACACTCATCTGATGATGATTCTTCTTCTACAGTCTGGGTCCTGACGTCTGCTGCGTGCTGCGTCTGTCTGGCCCCCTCAAACAACAGTATGCACAGGTGAGCCTTCACCCGGTGATAGTCCTCCAAAGCAGCTTCCCTCTGATTACATCACCATGGTTTCTACTGAGTCACATTGGTCCAACAGGAACACGGTCTGGACCTGGACCAGCTGCTGGGCCCTGGTCTTTATAAGGAGCAGTACCGGGCTGATATGATTCACTGGGGAGAAGTTCGAAGACAACAGGACCCAGGACTCTTCTGTCGCCTAGCAACCAGAGGAGCATGGCAACCAATCTGGGTAGGGGTCCACATCTTCCTCTTCTTGTGCACCCTTTGTTTGTTACAAAGTTTTGGTGGGAACAGCAAAGTCTTCCCATCCTGCCCCAATTGGTCAGGTGATGAGTGATGTTCTGCTCTGATTGGTCAGGTGGTGAGTGATGCACGTAGGCTTTCAGACCTTCAGTGGTTTTGGAAGGAATTTCCTCAACAGACTCAAAGCGTAAGAGTTCAAAGTTCAGAGGAAACCAGGAAACAAAGAGGGTGGCGCTTTACTGCAGGTGAGACCTGTGATCCAGCTTTTACCTGTCTGTTCAGCCCTCTGACTATTCACCTTGTCTGTCTCTTAGGTGTGGACGATGCAGAGTCAGAATGTGGATTGGACTGCGGGGTTGAATTTGATTGGATAATCACTAATGATGCGGACGCCCCCTTGCTAGAAGAGCAGCTGCACCCAATCCTGAAGCTCGCTAAGGAAGCAACTTTGTCATCGATCAGTGACAGCTGATCAATAAAGGCATCAGATCAGTGATGCTGGTATTTGTGTCTTCCATGATGACCGGGTTACAGAACCATTACTGGTTTGTTTCGATATATTTGATGTGCTGTTGGCATGTTAACCAAAAACACACCTGTCTGGTTCAAATTAATTACCTGAGAATGAGTCCACTCAGTTTGGATAGGAATACCCGTGACGATGCTGTTATTTTATAAAATCCTGTCATGATTTATTACAATAAGCTGTGACATCAACGCAGACATGACATCACCAGCATGCAGGTAAAAATATTTCAAAACTTTAGTCATTTTATTAGGTCAAAAGGTTATCTGCAGGACAAATCTGGAGATGTGTCTGACCTATGATTGGCCCCTGGTTTCCCATAAATGGCAGTAGAATGACACTGGAAGCCACACCCCCCACTCAAAAAGAAATCATTGGCTAACAGGAAATCAGTTCTAATTAATCATTAAATATAGTGGCACAGAAAACTCAGTGAAATGACAAACCGTTCAGACAAACACATGATTAGTTGTTGAGTAGTTAATTAGTTCTTAATGAGGGAACGGCTGTAAGTCACTGTTAAGACTCCCTTATAGACAACACAGAGGCTCCTTTTCTGGGCAAATCAAAACACACTGACTTAAGGATTCAGAAGAAATATGTGAAAGCAGGACTCATGTGGGAAGTGGGGTGGTCCCTCATATTGATCATAGGAGGAGGAATGTTTCGCTGCACAGTGGGGTGGGGGGGCCACTCAGCAGGATGGTGACAGCTGGGTGTTTGTGGCAAGGGGGGGTTCAGCAGGAGTTCAGCTCTTCCATCGTCTGATTCAGTGTTGCCTGAAGCTCCATGTTTGCATTTCTGGCTGAAGTAAGGGCATCTGAAACAGGAAAAAGTAACATCCCATCATTGAGATGAAAGTCTCTAATCAATAAATCCTGGTTCCTGAGCAATAAGCTGCTGTTCACCTTCCAGGTCATCAATGGTTTTCTCCAATTTAGCCACTGAACGTTCAGCAAACTCTGCTCTGGTTTCCGCCTGGAACAGAGACAGGAAGTCAACAGATGAGAGACATGAGGCCAACAGGAGAGAGACAGGAAGTCAGGTCTGACCTCTTTGAGTTTGCTGCTCAGGTTCTTGATCTCTTCTTCATACCAGTCTTCCTTCTGAGAATACTGAGAGAGAAACAACCAATCAGAGAAGCAAGTAGAGAGACTACAGCCATTTGGACAACACTTCTTGTCAGTCAGTCAGTCACATGAACATTTACCTGACCAGCATCTGATCAGAGACCAGGCTGTTGTTGCCACAGCAACTGTCATCCTTTGATCACAGCGCCCACCCCACACAAACCCTACCTTCTCAGCCTGGGCCTGCAGAGACTTTGAACTAGTGAAGACAGTTTTCAGCTCCTCCTCCAACACTCCACTTTTACTGCAGGTCAAAGGTCAGATCAAACAGAGGGGACATGTCAGGGGTCAGGGGTCAGTCAGGGGTTGTGGTTGTGTGTCAAGTGTATATACAGTGTATCCACTGCAGTTGTGTGTGGCAAGTTAGGGTCATGCAAAGAGCAGCAGCAGGAGGAGGAGCTGAAGCAGCAGCTACAGGTCAGAGGTCACTGGAGGTCTGGAGTGGGCACTCCTTGTTTGAATGACCAGTGGGAGGCTAGGTGACGTTCAGTACCTTGTCCTCAGATGCCTGTAGGCTCTTCAGAGATTGGTCAAAGCTCCTCAACTGCTCCTCCAACCTCCGAACCTTACTGATAGACAGGAAGATAGAGATGGATAGAGACAGATGGACAGGTGCAGAGATTGGCAGGTAGAGAAGGAGAGGTAAATTGGACATGCAGCAGCCTCACCGCAGAAAGGAAGAAAGAGAAAAGATGCAGTCAGATCAAGAGCTGTTAGTGAAGCAGAGTGACATCACAGTGAGGTAATCGGTTTATCTGTACTTTCCAGGCAACATAAAAAAACTGAGATTTAGAGATGTAGCTTCAGCACTACACTTGCTGGTCTAATTCACAAGACCTGGAGCGCAGACAGGTCATGGATCATTAGCCAATCACATATCAATAAACAATGTCATCAATATGTCTTCTAATGCCTTCTAATTTTGCAACCAGGAGACATTGGTGAGACATAATCAGCCTTCAATCTGAACAAGGTCACAACACACTGATGCCACATTATATTTTCAGCACCCCCTGGTGGCTGGCTGCACTATACATCATTATTTCCACCCCCTGGTGGTGGGGAAGCTGGAGATCACCACTGCATTTTGGCTGCAAACATCACCACCACAACATGGCGACTCTTATAAGGAAGTGGTGACACACCAATGTCTGTAACTATCCAATGATCAATCTGAACTGATGAACACCTGAAGACAGTAGTGATTAGTAGCTAACTTTCTCTGGAAAGACATGGACAGACCAGTGACATCACCCGTCTCACCCAGTCTCTGCCTCCTCCTCACCACACACATCGTCAGGCTGATGAAGGCCTATTGATGAAGCTGAGTCCAGAGAGCAAGGAATCATGGGCACACGTTTGTAACCATATGATCAATTCATTTTCACCTACAGCAAACTGCATGTCAGCCTGAAGCAGTGTGCGTGTGCATGTCTGTGTGCATGCATGTGCATGTGTTAGACCTTTCAGACTGTTCAGCTCTGTCTTCAGCTCGTTCCAGTTCTCCTTCTACCATGACCAGTTTACGGGCAACCTGTAAGTCAAACACAGACAGAAACAGGTGACATCTGAGCACACCTGAGATGAGGAAGAAATTCTTTACAGGTACCTAAAATCATAATGATATTTGACCTCCTCATATTTCCGGTCAGCCTCCTCCGCAATTTGTTTGGCCTCCCTCAGCTGAACCTCCAACAGCTCCATCTTCTCTTCATCCTTCAGTGCTCTGTTCTCTATCACCTTCATCCCTCTGAAAGGAGGCACAGGTGAAAAATCACCACTGTGTCAGCTGTTCTTTTCCATCTCACAAGTGATGTTTTGTGTCAGAGCGTCTGGTGAATGTCAGGTTCAGTTTAGTTTCAGAATGTCATATGACTGACCTCTCACTCTCATCAGCAGCCTTCTCCACCTCGTCCAGTTTATGCAAAGCCGTCGCCAACCTCTCCTGAGCTCGGTCCAAGTTCTCCTCACTGAGCTGCAGTCGGCGGCTCAAAGATGTCACCTCCCCCTCAGCCTACAAGACAACGAGGAGGGAGCAGAGCCACTGTCATGTCTCCATCATCACAATCATCAACCAAACGGTTTACTTTCATACAATTCGCGTTACTATGGTGAAAACTGCTCAGTAGGTTACCACAGCAACTCAGACTTAAACTGATCTCACTCTAATGAATAAACACTTAGAGTTTCTACTTAGAGCTGATCTGTACCTGAGAAACCAACACTGCAGAGTACCTGCACAGCTGTGTGTTATAGATGTGTGTTACAGGTGTTTGCACCTCCTCTCTGCATCTCTTCTCCTTCTCCACCTCCTTCTGCAGCCTCTCTGCCCGCTCCTCTGCGTCCTCTGCCTGCTCTTGCAGAACTTTGATCTTCTTCTTCACGGCCTCAATGCTGTTCACACCTCCGCTCATCTTCCTCTTCTACTGCACATTTAAAATCAGCAGGCACTTCGAGTTATTTTACATTCCACATGTCCAGTTTGTTGGGGAAACTTTTGGTGTCACTGAACATTTAAAGTTCATTCGTGATGCTTTGGCAGCCTCGTGTTTAAAATCTGGACTTATAGTCACCCTAATGAATTTGATTGGGTACATTTACAGTAAATTCAGGTGGTCACATCAGTGGGTTATGACCGATTTGATATCGATCGTGCTGACATGAGGCTGCGTAGCGGTTAGCATGTTAGCTCCTAATGCTATCAGCGGACCGCCGCCCTATTAGCGTGATATCAGAGCTCAGAGCACAGAAGCGATATGAGTCCTTCCTGTGTGATCCGTCTCACCTGTTCCGAGTCTTCTGAGGAAAACACAGCTGCGATTCGAGCTCGATTCACCTGAACCCGTCACTTCCCGGTTAGCAGCAGGCTAACTGTTAGCTGTTAACGGAGCGGAGCTACCTTCTTAGGTCTAAAGTGAACCAAACGAGCTGAGATGTTTCCGGATCTTCGGTCTGTGGGTTCTCAGAAGTCTCGCTCTTTCGGTCGTGGATTTTCTCGATCCTGCTTCTTTTTCTGCAGTCGAAACTGTTTCCTGGTAGAGCCAACTCCCAACTCAGGACCACACCCTTTTCCGGGTTAAATTCCCTCCAAAGGAAGTGACGTAATCTCTCCCAACGCAAACGCCATTTGAGTTATTCAGTAAATGTTCAGTTTGCGACAAAATAAAACCCGTTTGAGTAAAGTCATCTACAAATCCATTCCAGAAGAACAGAAAAATAAAAACAACCCAACAGCTAAAACTCGCTGCATTGATTATTAGTACTAATACATTCATATTTCTGCAGGGGTGAATATAATTATCACAATTTTATATACTTGGGTGTTAAAGGATATATATCTGTGTTATAGAATATAAACCCGTGTGTTAGGCAAAATAAGTATTGAGCACATCAACATTTTTTATTTCTCCCATTGTAAATACAAGTGATGTTCATAAGAAAGAAACAGCAGCTTTCAACATCCAGCTGATTAGATTTATAGAGAACACAGTCAAAGCATAAAAAGCAGAAATCTCCTCTTATCAAACCGTTATCCAACAGACAATGACATTTCTACTGGTTCATATAAGATACAGAAAGAGAAGCTTAATGAGCTCAGTCTGAACACCAGACTGCTGTCTGACCTGGAACCCACAGACAGACCTGGTTCTGGTTCTGGTCCTGACCTAGTCCTCAATTTAGGCTCCTTGCACTCAGTGGCTGAGGTGAAGTGAAACAATGATGACCAATAAAAACAGCAAATAATGAGCTGCCAATCAGAAGACAGAACACGTTCAGGTTCTTCAGTCATGCTAACATGCTAACAGACAGCCCTCTTCAGCAGTGATCTCAGCTTCAGTCAATAAACAAGATTAATTTTTTACAGCACTGTTATTGTCTACTCATTACTATAAACCCCCTTCTCCCCTTGACCCAAACCAATAGCTGTGGTACCACCTCACCCTGTGAACCTTTAAAAACATCAAATTCATTGGAAGAAACTTCTCTCTCTGCTCATCATCTCAACATCTGACATTTCAACTATTTTTAGGTTTAGTTACTATATAAATAAACACCATTCACCGTACAGAGTCTGTGTTCAACTGGACTGTCTGGCATACAGTAACTAAATTGCACACTGCAGTTGGTATCTGAAGGCATTCTGGGTAATGTAGTGTGTGCTTCATATTTGAGTTTTAATCGTTCTGCTTCACACTAACCACACTACAGTCCTGACGTCATAGACAACTTACTCTGTCATTGGTCCACATTGTTAGGGGACAGCAGTGGATGAGGTTCCATTTCTCCTTCATACATTATGTTCAAGTGTCATGAAAATGGAAGCCAAACATGACAAATGTCAGAAAACTGATGTCATCTTTGAAACATAATTGTGACCAATTAGAATTCTGAAAAGTAACCTTGATCGCTTGATCATTTTAAATCTTGCCATATTTCAGACCTAGCAACCCAAAGTCTCAGCATCTATGACATTCAAAGACTCAAACATGGAGACACTCGGGGAGGCAGCAGAAGGCAGCAGCAGGATTTCACCCTGAGACAGAGAAGAGGGTCAAGACTGTGCATTGAAGGCCTTACTACGACCCAACCCCCCTCCAAACCCTGCCTCGCCTTCATAAATCCCACCCATGAACGTGCTTGTTGCCAGGGCTCCAGCTGGCATGATGATGTAAACAGGTCACATGGTTATATGCTGTTTATAATGACATTCAGGAAATATTGTGGAGATCAAAAGCTTCTGTAAAACAGGAAATTACATCAGTTCCAGCTAAGTGACATCTTGGTGACATCACAGTTACATCAGCAGTCCCTTTGGTTCATCAGGTGGAGGTGTGATGATGTTAACTGGGGTCAGTTCCACACTCAGTCTCCTCAGGGATGTCCTGCAAGTCTGACAGGTCAGAGGTTACAAGTTACCATGGTGACCATTTTACATTTCACCCATCAATTATGACATACTTCAGTGTAACATGACACTGTCACCATGTTATTGATGAAATTAATGCTTCATAATAATCAACCACTCAGTCTGATACCAACCCCTGGGACTGTCAGAGCGAGGGGAGATCTTCATCACTTCCTCTTCTTCCTCCTCATTTCCTTCCTGGACGCCGTCTAATTGGTCCACTGGCTCCTGACTGGCCCGTGGGGAAAGAGAGCTGGACTCCAATTCCCTGCTGCCCCTCCTCCTGCTCACCTGGACAAGTACAAGGGGTATCAGACTAGAACATCTGGACAGATGTTTTCAACATTACTTAGAGTAATATCTCAGTAGAAAGGAAGGAGTTCAGTTTCGAGAACAAAGCCAAAAAGAAAAACTAGTGAATTTAATAAATTTTCCACCCAAATCTACCTGTTGCTCCTTAATGACATCACTCATCCCTCCATTGACTCTCCTCCTGCCCCCTGGCTCCACTCTTTCTTTGTCAGCCTCCTCTTGCCTCAGGCGCAGCCGTGTCACTTCCTCCTGCAGGAGCTCCACCTGCCGCCGCAGCAGCGCGGCCTCCCCGTTGGCATCCAGCCCTGTGTCCCGCGACACTGACCGACTAAGTCGAGGGCCAGGGGCAGGGCGCGAGCCTTGGATAGTTGTGAGGGTGGGACCTGTACCGACTGACAGCTCCAAAATTGAGTCTTGACAAATCACAGCAGCCTGGTGGTGGAGTCAGTGACAGTAATGTAGTCACATTATCCTCATTATCACTATGGATAACAAACATGTAATGATCAAAGGACAGCACTGACCTGTAGGGCATGAAGCTGGATACTCAGATTTACCAACCGCTGACGGACTTGCTGTGAAAATGGCAGATGTCAGCTGTTAAAAACTTCTCTGATTGGATGAAAACTCAATCAGATAACAGCTGGAACACAGTACTTGTAGTGTGCAGTGTGAGGAACATTGAACATAAAGATGTGAAGACGTAGGCTTCTATACGATGACAGATTGATGTCAGAGTGAGGATGAAGGAAAATGAAGGACTATCCCTGCTGATCTATGATCAGGGTTAGGGTTAGGACAGCAAGTGTTTGTTACCTGGTTGAAGGTTCGTTCTTGCAGCTGGTTCCCATTTTTGTCCTGAGAAACAGAAACTAACATTTAAAACTCAGCTTAAAATTATCTTCAAAGACAGCTGAACTTTAAATTTTGATAGTTTCCTTTTTGTCATTGCAAGTGAAGCTCAGATTGCGGTAAAAATTCACAGGAAATAGAATTATTTGAATCTAATATGGTAAACACACATACAAGATAACACTACTGCTGTGATATCAGAATAATACCTCAAAATATATATAAAATATTGTCCCTTACTGGTGACTCCCTCCCTGTTTTCACTTCCTGTCTAAGTCAGGCCCTTTCAGAATAAACTTATATTGACTAAACTTACCTTGGAGGAACCATTCAGAGATCCAGAGTCTCCATCTGAAAGAGAGACAGGTACAGAGACAGGTAAAAACCAGGGGAAAGTGCCCATTACTAAGGGAATGGGTTAGATGGGATGACTCACTGCTGATCTCCTGGTTGCCATTGGTTACGGTGGACCTCTGGATGTTGGCCTCTAACAACAGCTCTGTTAGTTTGTCCACTGAAACACAGAGACAGGTTGAGTTCAGCAGTCCATCAAACTCCAACCTCTTAAATGATTCACAAGGCTTCACCTTCAGCAATGGCAGCGGTGAGGAGTGGCTCGGCCCGAGGAGCGTGAGGAGTGTTGGCCCGGAACAGGTTCCTGCAGGAGGAGGAACTAGAGGAGGTCCTGAAGGAGGAGGAGTTTGGGTCCACCCCCTGCTCTTCTTCTTCTTCTCCTCTTCCTGTTGCTTCTACCAGGTCAGAAAACAGAGTCACACGCTCCTGCAGGAGCTCCAGGACCTCCCTGTCCTTCTGCTGGATATCAGCTGGGGAAGACAGGGGGGGAAACCGAGGAGATACTTCATAAACTTTGCTTCAAGGCCACTATAAGAAGAGAGCTGGTGTGGGGGCAGTACCTCTGAGTCTCCGTAGTAAGGCTTTGTCTTCTGTCTCAATCAGAGGAAACTCGTCTCTGGGTGGAGAACTGAGGAAAACAGGAGAACAACAGTATTACAGTATTACAGTATTACTGCACTACTGCACTACTGGACTACAGTACCACAGGACTGACCTGAGAGCGGCCTGCTGGATCCGGTTCATCCAGGTCCTCCGGTCATCTTTTGATGTAGCATGAAGCTCGTACATCTCTGGAGGAGTTGAGGCACTGAGCAGGTACATCCCTCGCTCTTGATTGGCTACATTTCTGACAATCAGGTTAGTTAAAGACACCACCGGAGATTTGTCCTGAGAAGACAGAGAGGGGACAGAAAACAGGTAGAAACATGGGTGACACAAAGTAATGAAGACAACTCCCATGATCCCTGGTTACTTCATGACATCATCAGGTGCCATCTGTTACAATTTGCACTGTGAACATGAGGGGTCAGTCAGGGTGAGTTAAGACAGAGCGAAACACTAGCTCTAAACTAGACCTGGTCTCTGGGGTTCAGTAACACCTGGTCTGATTTGAGACTTAGGAAGAGGACCATGGAACATGGACTCACCAGTGAAGCGAAGGTGAACTTCTGATCCTTCTCCTGAAGGAAAACCAGAATATCTGACATCAGCAAGACCAGCACATCTGGACACAGAGACATGAAAACAGCTGTAAGCTCCACTCGTAAAGTGAGGTGTCAAAAAGAATAAACAGCTGGATCGGGTGAACAGGGGATGAAGTGTAACTGTCCTCCTCTACCTTTCATCCTGGAGCCCTGGACTTTACAGAGGAACGACCCCTCGTGGAGGAGTTTCCTCCGGAGCAGCTCTCCTCCTCTGAACACTCCTCCTCCCTGGACCTCAGCCTGGGCCCGGGGGTCCAGACGGGCCTGGATCTCCTGCAATCTCCTGGTCCGGTCCAGCTCCAGGACCTCCTGGTCCACTGAGCTTATGAGGTCCTTGAGGAGCCGCAGAGCCTGGCTCAAAGTCTGCACTTCCTCCTCACTGCCTGCAGGAGGTCACAAATATGGTCACACCACAGGTCAGAGGTTATTAGAAGTCAGAAATTATCAGAGGTCAGAGGTCACCTTTGGTGTTGTCAAGGATTCGTTGGATAAGGACGGGGTACTTTGTGATTCGTTGGGTCACCAGCAGGATGCACTCTTGGACGCCATGGCGACGCAGCAGAGGACCACGACAGACACGCTGTTATAGGACAAACACAGGCAGGTATATACCAGGTCTGTTTTACCGCAGTTACAATCAGTCTAAACCAGACCTGAAGTTAATCCAGATTGATTGTAACTACATCACAATGTCTACATCTGAATAACCCTGGTCCTGGTCCTCACCCTGATGAACTGCTGCAGTCGTCGGTCTCTTGTCATAACATCTTTGTAGAGTTTTACAGCTTTTGGATGTCGACTGCAGAACTCAGAGTAAAGTTTCTTCATGTCATCTGCACACTGTCCTGAAAACTGTACACACAGCTCACAGGTCATTAGTGAGGTCACAGGTCATTAGTGAGGTCACAGATCATTAGTGACCCTACCTGTCTGAGCAGTAGGTCTCCGATCCTGCGGACAGTGAAGTTGTTGGAACTGCCCTCTATCAGCCCCTCTTTCCTCCTGTTCAGCAGCTCTGACAGGAGGCTGGAGTGGAGCTCCAGGAGCTGGTCCAGGCAGGGGAAGATGGTGTGAACCACACCCGCCTCAAGCATTACGTCCTCCAACATCCCACGCCGATACACTCCCTCCATGATTCGCAGTGTGCGGACATGGTGAAACTCTGTCTGGATCAGTTCTGAGAGAGAGACATTGGTTCATCTATGTGAATCCTTCAATGCCATGTTAACAGATAGAGAGAGCACCATGGCAACAGACAGAGTTCATTGTGATGTTATCTCCACGTGTGTCTCCATTCATCCATCCATCTTCTTCCTCTGGTCTATTTCCGGGTCACAGGGGGCTCTGGAGCCAATCCCAGCTCACCCTGGACAAGTCTCCAGTCCATCACAGAGACAGACAGAGACTAACAACCACTCAGACCTACGGAGAGTTTAGAGTCACAAATGAACCAAAACAGGATGTCTTTGGAGGCCCCAGGCTGGGAACTGAACCAGGACCTTCAGAGATAACCACTGTGACACCGTGCTGCCTGTGTGTCTCCACGTGTCACTGAATCTTTGCATCAAAACTTTAGGAATCAGTCTGTTCATACAAGTGAAAGGTGGCTCAATATGTTTCAGATTTGATCGAAGTTAAAGTGACACCAGGTGAATGGAGGCTTGGGGGGTTTTACACAAAGTAACCTCTGTATTGTGATGTGTCAGTGTGGTCTTACACATCTGTGTTGTTTGTCTTGGATGTGCATCTCTGTGTTTTGTGTACAGACCGTAGATTACGTCCTGTTGTCTGATCAGGTCTTTGTGTAGTGTTTGCAGAAATTGTGGCTCCACAGCTAAACTCCAACTGTCAGCCTGAACACAACTGCCATCCAACTGCAGCTGCTCCAGCAGGGGGCTCCACCACCACTCCCCTACACACACAGACACACAACACAACACAACAAACTTTAATATCTGAAGCTGCTCCTGGAGAGAACTCAACCACCACCACTCACTTAAACGCAGACACACAACACAATACATCACACGCATAAAATAACACAACAAACACAACACAGACATTGATCCCTTTGCTGAACCCACCGTCGTCTGTCAGAGACTCCATGGACAAAGTTCTACTCCTGAAGTTCAGAGACTCTGTGGACTGAGACAGAATCCTCCTTAGACCAGCAGAATCCTCAGAACCTCTAAGTAAGAGATAGGTGAGAGATAGACAGGTGAGACAGAATCCTCCTGAGACCAACAGAGTCATTGGACCCCCTGAGAGACAGACAGAACACAGTAGAGCCATGTTCTACCGAACTGTGACTTCACAAAAACCTTTTCACTGATGGGGAACAACACCCATTTGGCTCAGAGCTCAGTCTCACCCTGCGATGTTATTTGTGGAGACGCTCTTGGCGAGCGACAGTCCAGAGCGGACTCGTCTGGACCCAAGGAGTGACTGACGGAAACTGTCAGACGGATAGATGGCTGAGCTTGGACGCTCTTTCATCATTGGAGCTGAGGGTGAGACAGAGTATTGGTCATTCACATGCCATGATGCAACTCAACTGTGCGTTTCAGACAGACTTGGAGCAAGAGAGACAGACAGGATGACAAGGGACGGAAAGGTTAAAAGAGTGTGGGCTCACTTTTGTTCCGCAGGGCGACATTCTGCAGAGCTGAGCTGTTTCTGACCATTGCCAACTTCTGTTGCTATTAGGGAGAGACAGACAGTCAGTTGGACAGGTAGCAGGGAAGAATAGACAGGTCATCAGTAGAGACACACAGACAGACAGATCTTACCCTCTGTTTCATCTTTGCACAGCTGGCTAGACTGTCCCGGCAGCGGTTGTGGATGGTGACATTGCAGGCTGTGAGACAGACAGGTAGAGACAGTCAGGTAGGAATACAGAAGGGTAGACAGACAGGCAGAAATAGACAGAGACAGACAAGAAGGGACTGTTTCCTGACTGACTTGAACAAAGAATCCGGATTGGTTCATTCAGATTGGGTTCAGCCTTCACTCACCTGACACTGAAATGATTATATCACCAGTGAGACTGGTTCATCACTACTAGGAGTGATGTCACACTGTGACGTCATAATGTTTACACACCCCAATGTTCTATAATTAATATTCTGACCCAAAACATGTGAACCAGGTTCTGACTGTCAAGTCTGTGTTCCAGAAGAATTCCCAGGACCCACATTATTCCTCTTTCACCATTGACATACTGTGATACACACACACATTAAATACACACTGTGCCACATGTGTCCCCTTGACCCAGTTCTCAGGGTCCAGACCAGCAGCCAATCAAAATGTAGGTCAATGGGGTCACACATGCACAAAAATACAGAAACACACACACACAGTCAGCCAGTGCTCACTGTGGTAGAACAATAGACTGACACTGTGTGTGTGTGTGGGTGTGTCCGTGTGTGTTAATCTGAACATGTACATCTGTTCATTGTGAGGAAGATTAAGCGCTGTCTGTGTCTCAGTCTGTTGGTTTGTTGTTGTTGGACCAACAAAGCCTCCTGAGACACAAATATTTATAAATAACAACAATGTGTTCATGTATATGTGTGTGATTGTGGTCTGAGCGTTTAGATGTAATGTACATATATTTTATGTATATGTTGTACACACGTCTCATTGTTGTATTTATAGTGCCTACATGTCGTGTATATGTTGTGTGTGTACATTGTATATATGTGTTGTCCATGTGTTATTTACATATGTTGTGTAGATGCATAGATGTTATTTGTATCTTGTGTACTCGTTGTATACACCCCTGTGACCGTGCAGTCCTACCCGGGCAGCTCAGCGCCTCTTTGGCTGTGATGCTCCTGTTGCAGGATGAACACAGCGTGGTCGATGACACCGTCAGTGACGTGAACAGGTGACCGTTACTCGACCTGGCCTCTCTCTCTCTGGCCTCCTTCTCTCGCTCCTTCAGCCGCTGCTTCTCCTTATTCTGAACACAGAGATGTGGTATTCAGTGACATCACCTGTATGTGATCATCAGTGACATCATTTGTATGTGACTGTCTGTGTTTACGGCCAAATC
This sequence comes from Echeneis naucrates, assembly GCF_900963305.1. NCBI lineage: Eukaryota > Metazoa > Chordata > Actinopteri > Carangiformes > Echeneidae > Echeneis > Echeneis naucrates. Next base: position 24,824,486 of record NC_042516.1, read on the forward strand.
CCAAAGTAGCCCACCCCCCGGAGGGTCCTCCATGTTGCGGGCCATGTCAAAATGAGTGGACTGTTCAATCTCAGAGAGTTTCCATCAGAGCAGGTTTCCTGCTGTCGCAGCAGGAGAACGGAGGAGGTGTTCAGTTACAAAACAAAAGAAGGAAATATGAATTTGTCTGAAAGATCCCTCTCATTTCTGAGCACCAAATTTCCTCAAATTCAAGCACTTGGTTACAGATATCAGTCAGAATGGCCAAACTAGAACTTCCTCAAACTGTCGAAACACAAAAACTCTAGACTGCTGCTACGAATCGTACGTATTTATATCTTTGGCCGTAAGTGACATCACAGCAGAACGTCTATCCATTGTCATTGTGATGGCTACTTCCTATTCATATCATCCACCTTCATGAGATGAGCCACCTTAACCCCAGACTCTGTCTACTGGCCACAGTGCTAACCATTACACCAGGGTGAAGGTTCACCTGAATCATACAACCTCAGGTGTGTTCAGGTGTCCTGGAGGAAGAGATGAGGAGGTGAATGACAGAAGTGAAGATAACCGTGGACAACTGTAACTATCTCTAACTGTGACAGTGTGTAATGGGGACTGTAATTGTGTGTAAGTAACTGTGTGTAACTGTAACTGCGCCTGAAAGTCATTGTGTGTAACTGTACCCGTGTCAGGCTGTCTTTTAACTTCTCTTTTCTCTAAAGTGTTTTTCACATCAACTTCTGCTCTGGACTGGGAGGGGCAGGAAAGGGAAGTGTGTGTTTGTGTATGTGTGTGCGTGCGTGTGTGTATGTTTGACCGTCCAGATTATAAAATAACTTATTCTTAAGTATTTAAACCTCATTTCACAGAAACACAGCAGAAACTGGACAGTTCTTCTAATTTATTTGTTGCTAAAGAAAACAAAGACTGTGGCAATAAAAACCAAAGGACAGCACTGGATCAAAACCACAATACAAACTCAATACCACAACAAAAACAATGAAAGTCCCAGCAGACATTCATTTGTACAGACACACATGGTCAGTGTACAGCAACAGTTTAATGTGATGAGCCAGTTGCCATTCTGACAATCTACTCTCAGCTCCCAGTATGAGCTGCAGCTGTCAGTGTAAACAAACAAATGCTGGTTAGCAAAACAAGCCCTTTTTAACAAAAACATGAATTTGTAATTTATTTTTAAGCCATCTTGGTTATTTTAAATCAGTAGAAGCCCTATTTGGAGGAGAAAGTGGCACTGAGGAAGAGTGAGGGGTGGATCTGACCTGCTCTGGACTCTCTCCTGATTGGGTGGTCCATCTGTCTGTCACACAGTAGCCCCGCCCATGTCCCCTCCCTCCTTCCTAGTCTGTTTCCCTCTAAATGGTGCTTCATTAAAAAAGTCAACATCATGGTGTATTGACTGTAAACTAGAGACTGAGACCATAAACTCATCAGGAAAATGATTACTGAGGAGGAGGAGGGAGGATTAACAGATAGAATGAAGGTCTAAGACTCAGGTCCAGGTTCAGAACACTTCCTGGTTTTAGGAGAAAAGATTCACACTGACCTGTCACCATGGAAACAGGATTTAATGATGCCATGAATGGATGACAATGGCTGGAATGAAGCATACTCAGTGTAAACGTAATGATCTGGTGACAGTCAGTGATCAGCTGATCAATAAAGAAAGAGCTCAGTGATGTAGGGAGATAAAGAAAGCTCTGTATGGGGGGGGGGGGGGGGTCATGAGACTGAGAAAGACCCAGGGAGGTGGAGAGAGAGACAGAGAGACAGAGAGAAGGAGAGAGAGAGAGAGAGAGAGAGAGAGAGAGAGGGAGCAAGAGAGAATCTATATAGTATTATAGGTTAATACAATGTGTATATATTACAGTGTACATGTAGTACTCTGTGTATACAGTGTGTATATAGTACAATTATAGTGTATATACCTAGGCGTGTATTACTTGCAGTATATTTCTGATGTATCTTGTACTTTTAACTTCAGCATTTTCATTGACAAACAAAAAAATCTTTTTATTGTCAGTTTAATGTTTACCTTGAGAGGTCAAAGGTGAAACACGAATCGTCATCCCCGACTTCCCGTATGACTAAACACACACACGCACACACAAACACACACACGGCTTCCCCTCCCCCCGCTCGTTTCCTCCTGCAGGACAAAGCGGCCACGCTGCCGCTAACGGACAGACGGAAACACACTGAACTCAGTCTTCACATGTACACAAGGAACACACACCGACAAACAAACGGCAGCACACACGGACACACACGGACACACTGTGTGCTGAAAACCGCTCGATCTGAGTCTGAAGTGAAAAAAGTCTATTTCCCGTTTGTGCGCTCCTTCAACTTCACCGTGTTCCCCCACAGGCCTCCGCACAGCCGATCACTGAGCAAAGTCCGATTCCTGATCGAACATCAATATAATAATAGATAAACACCAACATCTGCAGTAACGGAACAGACGTTTTCCAGATGTGAGAGGACAAAGAGCAGACAGAAGACACAGAAAGTGGCCAGACTCCCACAATTCTCCCTGTCCCGGCCCAATGACGTCCAGATGCTCCGATCACTCACCAATAATCATTATTAAACAGTATCGATCACCACATTCGGAGTGCACGCGCCCTCAGAGTGTTTCTATCTCTTTTTTCAGATGAACGTACCTTCATGTTGATTTCCTTCATCCTGTCCTGTCTCCTGCTCTCCAGCAGCCGGGACATCCCCTCAGACAGATCGAACTCAGCACACCTGTCAGTCTCGGCCCTCGCTGATCGATAGTTGTTTGATTCTGATCACTGATGATCCGGAGGACAGTCGGTCTCCGGTTCTGGAGCAGTCCGCAGTCGGATCACAGAGGGTGGGACCTATTCTGACTGACAGGAGCGCTCTCTGCTTCTGACCAATCATAGCTCAGCCCGCTGCCGCCCCCTCAGCCAATCCGCTCTCCGCTCGCGCTTCGTATCCCGCCCATGTAGCGTCTGTCAGGGAGCGTTTGTTTTTAATGCCAGGGTGGTCAGGGAACCAATGTGGGCGGAGTCAGTCTCTATGACAACGTGTCAACCTGTCACATGGTGGGAAAAAACGAATCACAGGGAATCCAAGGGGCCACGTGAGCACCACGTCATACACAGACATGATTATAGCCCCTCCCCCCGGGAGATGGCACATGGTATACTACCTACTGTGTGACGTGGAACTGAACACTAACCCCGCCCTCCTCACCGGGTCACATCGGTCCATAATCAAACCAACCTGTCTGCTGCTTCATAACGGAAAAACAAGCACAGACTGTGGTACTGTAATACTGTAATACTGCAGGACTGTAGTGTGGTAATACTTTATTGCTGTGCTGCTGTGCACTGTGATACTTCATTATATATTTTTTATATTTTACTTTTAATCAAACACCATCCGACTGAGATTGTAAAACCAGACTGACTATATGTCCTGGCAATAATAATTGTTGTGTAGTGTGAACACTGTGAACACTGTGTTTCTGATCTGTTCATAGCTGCCTCCTGGTACCAGCTGATACCGAGGTTACTATGACAACTGACTGCCACACACAGACAGGATGTGATGTCATCACTTTCAGAGAAAGCAGCTGCAACTCCACTACACCTGAGGAAAGGAGCTGATGAAAAGAGCTGAGGAAAGAAGTGTAACTACTTTCTGTCTCCTATCTCATTCAGCCAAGGAGACACTGGACCTGCCTTGCTAAAGAGAAATAAATAAACACTGTCACACAACTCTTTGCTGCAGCAACATTTGAAGTAGTTACATTAGTGATACACAAACGTTTCTGTTTTTTCTGGTGTTTGTTCACCGACTTAAGTCATCAACTCTTTAACCCACATCAAAACAAAACATCTACTATATATATTTATATTATTGGCATGTAGTGTAGCACAGTGTCACAGTGGTTCTCTCTGAAGGTCCTGGTTGGGTTTCCAGCCTGGGGCCTCCAAAGACATCATGTTTGGGTTCATTGGTGACTCTAAATTGTCCGTAGGTCTTACTGTCTCTGTGATGGACTGGAGACCTGTCCAGGGTGAGCTGGGATTGGTTCCAGAACCCCCCATGACCTGGAAACAGATTGATAGGGTTGTCTCAAATTGTGTTGGCCCTTCTTTTGCTGCCAAAACAGCTCTGACCCATCGAGGTCTGGACTCCACTGGACCCCTAAAGGTGTGTTTCAGTATCTGGACCAAGATGTTAGCTGCATATCCTTTAAGTGAGATAAGGTGAGACTTTATTGATCCCTCTTATGAAATTTGCATGTTACCACAGCCCTGTACAGACAGAATAGAAACAAAATTAAAATATAATTACAAATCAAAGAAATAACACTATATAAAACAGAGAAAAACAGAAAGAACAGAGATACTATGTGCAGAAAAATATGCAGTATGCATGATGAATGACTCTACAGTGGAAATATGCGTATGATATGTAAATAATTAAATGTGTGTGTGTGTATAAAGTGCATCAGTGGTGACAAAGAATGATTTGAAGGTACACACCAGAGTTTAGATGTTGTTGTACAGTCTAACTGCTGTCTGGATGAAGGCTCCTTCCTACTGTGTGGATGTATGAATCTGACTGAAGGAACTTCTGAGAACATGGCAGTCTCATACAGAGGGCACCCTGCCCCCATCTCCACTTCCACCACAGACTCCAGACGAAATCCCAGCACAGATCAAGACCTTTTCACCAGTTTGTCAAACCTGTGCCTGTCTCTGTCAGTGCATCCCCCTCCTCAGCAGACTGCAGCATAGAAGATGAGAGATGCAACTACAGTGTCATAGAAGGTCCTTAACAGAGTCCTGGAAGTTATATTGTTCAGACATGTTTGTCCAGCACATCCTACAAATGCCTGATTGGACTGATATCTGAGGATTTTGGAGGCCAAGTCAACACCTGAAATTTGTTGTTCCTTCTGCCATGTTGCCTTTTTCAGACAACTTTCTATCAGAGCCAGCATGAACTTCATTAGTAATATGAGCAGCAGGAGCTTGTATAAGACCTCACTGGTCAGCCTTGGTTCTCCACATACATCAGTAAGCCTTGACCTTCTGTGACCCTGATGTGGGTTCACCGCTGTTCCTTCCTTGGACCTCTTCTGATGCATCTGGACCTCTACGGACCAGGAACCCCTCACAGAGCTGCAGTTCTGGAGACATTCTGATCCAGTCCTCTAACCATCATAATTGGGTCATTTTCCAACTCTCTGTAATCCTGACGCTTGTTCATTTTTTTCTGCTTCTAACATCAACTTTGAGGACAAAACGCCCTGCCACACACACGCACGCACACACATAGACACACACTCTAACAGGTATCACGATGAAAAGAAAATCAGAGTTATTGACATCACCTGTCAGTGTTATGCCTGATCGGTGTATATTTGTCATGTCTGTGCTCTCTTCAGGGCTTTCCGGCAGACGTTTCCTTTAAGAGAACTTCACCTGACGTGAGCACACCTGAACTTCCGGAGTGTTTCACAACAATAACAACAGAAGAGGAAAAGGCGGAAAACGTCGAGTCAATCAGACTCTAATACTGAATCTATAAACTCTGGATTAGTTAACTTTAAGGTCAGTGTGATGTCTGTCCCCTTTAGTGTCTGTGTTAGCATGTTAGCGCGGAGCTTACTGTTGATCAGTTCGATCGACAGGTTTTCTATCATCGTGATTACCGACATTCATGAGGTCATTCATAATCACGGAGGTGATGGCATCTAAGCCTGCTACTTGTCTACAGACCATTTGATTTGAGTTTACTTTGATTCTGTTCTGGAACACGTCACAGCCGCCATGCTAAAGTCCGAATGACGTCAGAGGTGCAGGGTGGAGCTAGGTTTAATTGCGGACATAAAATCGCACAAACTGATCAGCAACGTCAATTTGATCTTTTCGTATCGATCATTAAATCATGTCAAGAAGTTCTGAGGTCCTAAGTTCAAAGGTCACATGCTATACTGGCTGTTCACTCACTGGAAGCTACAGTGCTCTTCCTGAATCGGGTCCCTCCTGCAGATCTCTCATATTTATGTAAAGTCTACCACTAAATACTGTGTTTATTCACCACTGACCAACATCTGTCCTCTGTCCCTTCTGACAAATCGCAGACCCTGATCAGGTGACCACATGGAGGACAGTGGAATCATAACAAGAAGCCTGACGGAGGAGGAGGAGGTGGAGGTGATGAAGATGGCAGCCACTATGGAGTCCAGCACTCTGCCGTGGTTGGGAGAAAGACAGACAGGTGGACAGACGAGTAAAGGTGACAGGATGACAATGAGGTCAAGTGAGGCAGCCAACTGGACAGAGAGTGAGAAACAGCTGATGGTGGAGGAGATGAAAAAGGGAGCGGCAAGTGAGGATGAGGGGGTGGAGATGAGGACACAGCTGGAAGAGAACCACCTGCCAGAGAAAGCAGCTCAGGTGTTCAGTCCAGCATTGACAGCGTTTCCCTCCCCCTCTTCACCCAGACAAAGCAAGGTATTTTGGGAAATGAAGTCAGAGAAAAGTCCTTTCCTGGGTCCTCAAGCTCCTCAGGATTACAACCAACATGGCTATCGGTATGAGTGGACTGAAAACGTGCCTCCTGCCAGATGTAAATATACCTCTCCTTCCCTTCTACCTGCTTTTATACGTCAGTGTTTAGTCAATGTTTCTCTTAGGTGGGTGGGGGAAATACAATTTCTCTCTTGGGGGTGGACTTTAACCTCTCTCTTACTTTCTCAGGTGGGTGTGGTTGTCCGAGTAGGGACATCTTGAAAATGAGTGTGTCCCTGGTGACATCAGCAATCTTCTTCCCCTTCCTGGTGTGGGGGGGTTATGTTTTCCTCCCCTTTGATGCCCCCATGTTAGATGGTGCCCCCATCAGGCTCATCTACACTGTGCGCTCCTCTGTGTTTGCTGCCATCCCTGTTATCCTTGGTGAGTACAACAATCGCCTGCCTTGTGCCGCTGCCTCCCCTGTGTCTGACATGACAGGTTCTTGTCCGTGTTTGGTGTTCAGGATGTCTTCACTCTGGCTTCAGAGTCATCTGGATCAGTTTTCACTCAGGACTTTAGTTCCATCACTTCATGAAGTGTTAGTTTTAGCTGAGACATGAAAACTCAAAATTGTCGTCATTCTGCGCTTTATCTAAATATTGTCTGTCTGTTTAGGAGGAAATGTCCAGTTGGTGACCTCAGCATATCCTGAGGTCACTGGCGGATCACTTAGCGCCACGTTCAAAAAATGGTGCTCTGCAGCTCTTTGGTCATTTTCCATTGATGATAAAATTCAGCTGAAAATGTCTGTAGGTTCTCATCAACTGGACTCTACTTCAACCAGAAATTTGCTTTGACAGAAACTGGTTCAGTCCAAAGACAAAAGTCCTCACTCAGAAAAAAAACCTGGTGTTTGAATCTAATGCAGTGAGGGAAGAGCAGATCTTGAGCATCAAACCAACCTGAGGGCTCAACACAGAACCTCAACTCATCAAGTGTAGATTCAGCAGTTTCCCTTCATCTAAAAGACAAGTGACATGCTCTTTAAGAACAACAATGTCCACATGTTTGCTTGAGTGAAGGGGGCATCTATATCACCTCCAAGGAGACTAACCCATCCACACTTGGTCTCATGTGACTCCAACAATAGACATTGGCCCCTGACCAAGTTACCGTAAGTACCACAAGCACTAACAAAGCTAAAAACAGTTTCCCAAAAGTCGAACATCATCAAACAGAATAAACTTTACTGACTCATCAGTTCAGTTTTTGTCTGACGTATACATCTGAGTGTTTTGTGACTGTCAGGTTCATGAATTACAAACTGGTTCAGATGTGAATCAACTGGTCCACAGGGGCCTAACCCTCTTCAGTGGTCTTGACTTTGAGCACAACTCTACATGTACCATGTCTGGGCTTAAACTTGAGTTTTCAGAAACAGCTCAGGTCCTGGCACTGGTTCAGAATTGGGGTCAGGGACTGTGAGAAGGCCACCTCAACCAGGAGAACATGCTCAGGTCAAACCAGGTCAAGACCAGGATTAGGCAGATCTAGCAACCCACATGTCTATCTCACCTGTCCTTCTCTCAGGCTGGCTGGTCCTGGGTGTCAATCGTTTCCGGTTAGGTGTGTCTCGGCCATTATTTGATGAGAAGATGGGGGCGGAGCATCACAAGGTCACAGTCCACCACCGCTTTGTTCATGACACCACCTCCCTTTTCCTAATCTACTTCCTGCAGCTGGTCATCATATCAATGTATCTGAATCAGGAACATCTGAAGCTGGTCCCCCTGCTAACAGTCATCTTTGCTTTAGGACGGTGAGACAACTAAATTAGGGAATCAAATCTATGATGTTTCACGTTTGGTTTGAGGTGAAGGTGCATTTGTTTTGTGCTACCAGACAGATGATCAGTTTATCAGGTTTTTATTGAAGGTGTGTTTGTGCGTGTACAGGCTGGTTTACTGGGTGGCTGCAGCTTTTGGCAGCAGCATTCGTGGCTTCGGTTTTGGCCTTTCCTTCCTGCCGAATCTGGTGATGATGGTTGCCAACATTTACTTTATCTTCACTGTGGAGGCATCAGGCTCCATCTTCAGCCTACCCCTGCTATCTGAGGAGGTACTGCCTCCACCTGCTGGCAGACAGAGATTCTGGGGATGAAAGCTGATCAGTAATCAGTAGCCCACTTGTGTGCAGAACATTATTTTACTCTTTTATGTAGTGAAGCCAAAAAACAACAACAACAACAAAACAGGTTCCACTATCCCTGTTAGATTTGGTAAACCAGATTTCCTTAGTGATCTTGATTGGTCACCATGGTAACTTTGATAGCAAATATTGAAAATTCACTGCTCTGGTTTTGTTTGGCTATTTTATTTATTATTTTTTGGGGAGCATTTTTAAAAGTTGTTGCTCTACTTCCTGTTTAATTCACATTTCCTGTTCAGACTGTGGCTTAATTTTTTCATTGTTTTTCCTAATATCTGTTTTTTGATCATTAAATATTTGTATCTATGCAACATTTTATAGCTTCACATTTCACAATAAAAGTATGAAATGAGATCACTTCCTGTGTTTCTCTTAACTGAGATTTATTTACATAGATATGCAATACCTCGCTTTAAGCCATCTATGTACAAATGAACACATTCCATGTGCTTTCCAGTGGAAGTGTGGTGTTGCTGAATATTGATAATGTAGTAAACTAGTCATAATACTGTCTGAACTTGTTTGGATAAAAGCAGCAACCACAAATATGAATTTAAATGTAAGTTCTGGTTTCCTGCAATGGGGGGGCAGAGTGAGATGGAGAAACAGAGAGAGAGACTGAAGGACATGGGGGGGCTCTCCCAGCAGTCTAGGCCTATAGCCGCACAGTAATTAATCCTTAAATTGTTAACTGTAGTCTTATTTTCCAGGATAATATAAAAAATTATGGCCTGTAGCATTTGATTGTGGACATATCATACATATCTATTTATCTAACTTTTAGAAAAGTAGATAACTGATTGTGGAATAAATGAGCTTGATAAAATGGATGGATGAGAGAATGAACCTGAGAAGAAGAGCTGTTCAAACTGTCTGATTTTGTTTCAGTATTTCATTACATTCGTAAGATTCGTTTTATATATAATATATAAAGATTTGACACAATTGTCCAGAAGTTATTTCACCTGGGACTCTTTCATATTTGACCGTGGAAGGACTCTTCGCTTTTATTGTGAAGGATTCGGATCGGATGTGTTACCATTGTTGGCGGAACAGGGCTGACGAAGCTAACGGAGCGAGCAGAGCTAACAGAGATAGAGATAACGTCCGGGTTGAGTGATGGCCGCTGACATCAACCTCACGGTGAGTTTTCTGATATTTGATGGTTCTGATTCTATTAATCAGTCTTTCCGAACCACGGACACACACAGAGCGGAATAACTACTGTGCCTGCTCAGTGGCCCAGGCCGCATTAACCTGGCTAACGTTAGCTGCTAGCTAAAGGAGGCTCAATGTTAAACAAACTTCTGTGAAGACATGAATCTATTGCTGTTTTATGGGGGGTTAACTCCACAGCCGCTCGTCCTAACCGGGCTCAGTTAATCTGAGTCAGCTGGTGGTGAAGTATTGATTATCCTCCTCACTGCGTTCCAGTGGACTGACAGACAACATCCAGCAGAAGAAAATTGTCCCGTGCGGTTTAAATATCAGAAGATAGACGGACAGACGCTCAGACAGACCGGATGTTCACCCGTGACACAGGATTCTTCGGTCTCCGTTGGAGGGGTGATAATGGTGGATGATATGGTTGCCATGGAGACAAAAGACTCAAGTGAGGATGAACTTGGACGACTAGACGTTGATCTGGACAGGAAGTCTAAACAACACAACCTGACAACCAGCAATGTGCGCACAATCCTGCATGTGAGCATACACACACACGCACGCCAAGTGTATTAACGCAGAACACAGTACATGTGTGTCCACACTAACCCTGACCTGACTTTGTGTCCTGCGTCAGGAGGTTATTACCCATGAGCACGTTGTGGCCATGATGAAAGCTGCCATCAGAGACACTCAGGACCTGCCCATGTTTGTGAGTCTTCATGTTTATTTGTCCTGGATTCAGGTCTGCTGTCAGATCCCTGTCTGACTCCCCCTCTGTCTGCCAGTCTGTTTGTTTTAATATCTTTGTTTTTTCCATCAGGAGCCTAAGATGACTCGGTCCCGACTAAAACAGGCTGTCCAGCAGGGACAGGTGAACTCCACCTCCCATAATTCTCTATGAAATTTTGTGGCAATAAAAAAGCCTGCTTAGCAACTATCTCTACATGTCTGTATATGTTTTTCTGGTTACAGCCAATCAACTGGAGTCTGTCAGCAGTGAATACAGTGAAGGTAAAATCTGCCTGTCTCTCTCTACCGTTCTCTCTGTCTCTCTGCCATAACTCTCTAACTGGCTGTCTGTCTCCCTCACAGCCTCCTCAGTTTGTGGACATCGATCTTGAGGATGATGAAGACTCATCAGATGAAGAGTATTGTCCAGATGAGGAGGAGGAGGAGGAAGACACAGCGGAGGAGGTGGGTGACCCTCAGGTCTTCCTCAGGTGTTCTTCAGTCTTCTTCAATGTTTCTTAATATTTCTCATGTATTCCTTCTCCCTTGAATTTAGTTTGATTCTTTTCAGATGTGTCAGTTGCAAAAAATAGCAGAATTTCAATTGATTCAAGGTATTCAAGGTGTGTGTGTCTTTGTGTTTTTTTTTTTCTGTGTGTGTACAGACCTTTCTTAGTGATGCTGACAGTTTGGCTTCACCACTGAGGATCCATCATAACTCTCGGTCCAGACTACCAGCAGACCAGTGGACTGATGGTCCACTACAGGTAAGATAACCTTAGATCCCTCTAGGTGCAACTAGACCACTCCCATATTAAGGCCTGTCTCAAACTTAAATATGGTGGAATTGGACTGTTAAACCTCAGATAGAGAGTCTACATCAAATCAGATTTATTTGTATACCGCCAAATCATAGCAAAGTTACATCAAGGCACTTTACATATAGAGCAGGTCTAGACCAAACTCTATAAAATTAGAGAGAGAGAGAGAGAGAGACACACACACACACACACACACACACACACACACACACTTTGGGAAAAGAGTAGCTGGTCCTCCTGCACCGAGCAGATCTCCCTGAACTGGTTCAGGTCCTGCATCTCTCTGTAATATTTAAAATCAACCATCACTCTGGCTTTAACCATCCTGCTGAACAGGAGGACCAGGTCAGTGTCCACATTGTCCTCCATCTTCCTCTTCCTGGAGACGTAGATAGCCAGTTTAGCCTGTCCCAGGATGAAGTTTATCATCTGGCTCCTGTGTTTGGTGGCCCTCCTGTATCTGAAGCCCAGGATGAAGGTCTGGAGGGAGAACACCTCTCCTCCTTTCCTGAGTAGTGTGTCCAGCTGGGAGAACAGGGGGCCGAGCCGAGGACACTGGGAGAAACAGTGGAAGACCGTTTCTAAGGCACCACAGAAGGGGCACTTGTTGGAGGTTGACGGGTCAAGGATGGAGATGAAGGCGTTCTCTAGGATCCTGTGGAGGAGTCTCCATTGGAGGTCGGCCACCTTTTTGGTGAGTGGAGGTTTGTAGAGGCTCCTCCACTCAGGCCGGACCTCCTCACCGAGGCCCAGGTGAGCTCTCCAGGGGGAGTCGGCTCTCTGCAGCTTCTTTTTGTTTAGACACTCCACCATCAGCGCTGACAGGATTTTACCATCAGCCTCACCCAGGTTCACTTCCAACCGGCTACTTGAACTTTGACCCCCAGCAGACCATCCAGGGCGGGCAATAATGGGGGGGAAGGGGTCTTCAGGACATGGTGTGGTCACGCCAGCGCTGTGGTCCGTTAGCAGGAGAAGCTCATGTGGAGTCAGAGAGCCCCTCCAGTGTTCCAGCAGCCTGCCCAGGATCCGCTCCGGCCTCCGTCCCAAAGCGGCTGCCAGGCATGCTGCGTCCCTCAGCTGTGGCCCGGTGAGGGTGATCATGTCACCCAGAGTTAAAATCCCTGCGCTGCTGAACACCTGGCTGACTGCTGCTTCTGCCCAGCTGGGGGGGGCAGGCATCCTCCGTGGACCAGCGGCTCCTTTAGCAGCCAGAACAGGGAGGTGTGCCGAGCTGTCCGGGTCTGCAGCAGCCTCCAGACGGTGAACAGTCCTCTGTAAAACTCAGGCAGGGTGTGAATCCTCACCGTCTTAAAATCCATTAAAAACACGGAGTCCTTCAGTCCTGGGCCCCCGACACGCTGCAGGACCAACTGAGCCAGGGGCCTCCACACCAAGTCCTTCGGCCCGTACAGCAGTCTCTGTGTGAACTGGAGCCTGAAGGCAGCACACCTGCTGGCCAGGTGTACCAGCCCCTGCCCCACCTCCTCCTTGGGGAGGAACAGGAGTGCTTGTGGGAGCCAGTGCAGCTTGTCCCAAAAGAAGTTCACCAGTGCTGCTTGGATCCTGGAGAGCAGGTTCGGGGGGGTCGACGCAGGCCAGCTTATGCCACAAAGAGGACACCAGATTGTTAACCACTAGTGTCCTTCCTCTGTACGACATGCCGGGCAGGAGCCACCCCCACCGCCTAAGTCTGCCCTGTGTGGGCTCCAAGGCTCTGTCCCAGTTCTTTTTTAAAAACAGTTCATCACCTAAAAACACCCCCAGGTACTTTAACCCTCCCGTCCTCCAACACAGCCCCCCTGGTAAAACTAGCTCATTTAGAGATTTTTTTTTTCCTGCCACAGCTTCGCTCTTTTTCCAGTTCACTCTGGCTGAAGACAGTTTGTTAAAAAGGGCCACGTTCTCCTCTAAAACACAAATGTCCTTCTGTGTATTTAAAACCACGATCAGGTCGTCAGCGTACGCCGAAAGCTTAACTGCTGCGGGACATCCAGGGAAGGCCACTCCCCCCAGCCCCCCCCTCAGCCTGTGTAGCAGGGGCTCTGTGGCCAGGGAGTACAGCATCCCTGACAGAGGACACCCCTGCCTCACCCCCCTTTGGACTGAGAAAGGTGCAGCCAGACCACCGTAGATTTTCAGTATGCTGGCAGCGTCACGGTACAGCACCTGGATCCCGGCTATGAAACCTGGGCCGAACCCAAAAGCACCGAGCGTCTGCCACAGGTACTGGTGTTCGACCCGGTCAAAAGCCTTCTCCTGGTCTATGGAAATAAGACCAGTGTCCACAGGCTCTCCTGGAACACCTCCAGCATGTCTGGTCCCAGCACAGACAAGAAGGCCTTATAGAAGTCCACTGGGAGACCGTCGATTCCAGGAGCTTTCTGCTGGCGAGGCTCATGAGGGCTGCGTTCAGCTCCTCTACAGTCAGCGGGGCCTCCAGCATGGTGTTGGATGCTGCTGTCACCTGTGGCTCCTTCTGGTACAGCTCCTGGTAGAACTGTGTGGCGAACCTCCTGATCTCCCGAGCCTCCTCCACTGGGGAACCGTTGTCGGAGCGCAGGGAGTGGATGATCTTCCTCTGGCCGTTCCTGCTCTCCAGGCCGAAGAACTGTGACGGGGTGTCCATCAGGGAGGCGTTCCTGAAGCGTGACCGGACCAGAGCTCCCTGTGCTGTTACACCCAGCAGGTTGGCTAAAGCAGCCTTTTTACTTCTTAGGGCTTCAACACACCCTTGGTCTCCTGTACAGCCCAGTAACGTCTGTACCTCGGTCTCCAGGTCCTGAAGGGATCTGATGATGTGCTTGGTGACGTTGTGAGTATACTGTTGACAGAACTGTTTAGTCAGAGTCTTTCCCCACTCCCACCACTGCTGCACTGAGGAGAACGTGACCTTCCTCTCTCTGTGTGAGGACTATAAAACCCTAAAAGCTTCTCTAAAAGAGCCGTCTGATAACAGAGCTGTGTTAAAATGCCAGTAGGCGCTGAGGGTCTTTACGTTCTGGATATAAAAACAGTGAACCAGAGAGTGATCAGACAGGCCGACAGGAACAATGTGACAGCTTTAAAAAATACTAAAATGGTGCTTAAAACAGTAAAAGCGGTCCAACCTGGCCAGAGAGACAGAGTTGTCTTTAAAATGAGTCCAGGTGAACTGTTTGTCCCTCATGTTAAAACCTCTCCACACATCCTTCAGCTCGTGGGTTTCCATCAGGCGTTTGAGCTGAGCAGAGGAAGCAGGATGAGGCTCCAGGTGATTCCTGTCTGACCTGTCGTCTTCAGTGCAGTTAAAATCACCCCCCAGGAATAAATATTCATCAGCACAGTCACTCAAGGTTTTACATAAAACATCTAAAAACTCCATCCTCTCTGTGCTTAAAACCGGAGCATAAATACAGATAAAAGCCATTTTTACATTTTCGTACAAAGCCATGACTTTTAAAATGTGTCCTGATAAAATATGCTCTACCTCCACGGAGCGAGGACTAAAAGTTCTGGAGAGCAGGACCCCCACCCCGGCACTGTTGGATCTCTTGTGGCTCAGGTCAACTCCTCCTCCAGCTTCACTGCCCTCTGACCTTTGGTCTCCATTAAAAAAGTCTTTACCCTCTCAAATGAATAGACTGTGTATTTTTCCTTTTGGGAAGCAGTCAGGTCGCTGTCCTTCTCCTCATCGTAGGGAGTCAGCAGGATTTTTCTAGTTTTAAAATCCGTTCCATCATCTTTGCTCCCCTGTTTTTTCCTTTTTCCAGTTTTCAGAGAGAGGCCTGAGTCCTCAGCGCCGTCCTCCATTAAAATATCAGGAATGTTGCAGATCGCCTGACAGTCCTCCTCTTTCCCTCCACTCTCCTCCAACAATCCAGACACATTTTCCTCCATCACCTCCATCACCTCCTGGCCTTTCCCTGTCTGTCCATTAACATTTTCTGCTATTGATGTTACCTAAACAGGTGAGTCCGACTCACCTGTTCCCTCCTCTGTCTCCCTGTCTCCGGCCGCATCCACCGGCGGACCCTGATTCAGGCCGCCCTCTCCAGCCATCGGAGGCTCTGGCCCCGGAGCACCGGTCCCCCCTGTCGGTAATTCAGAGGCCGGACTGCCAGCCGCAGCCAGCGGGCCCGAAACCGGACCGCCAGCCCGCGCAGCAGCCGGCGGACCGGAGCCCGGACCGCCAGCCGGTACCCTGGCCTCGGGGCAGGCCCGCACCAGGTGTCCCTCTGCCCCACATCCAAAACATTTCATGGCATCAGATGTAACAAACACCATGTATCCGAACCCGTCCACCCTGAAGGTCAGGGTCAGGTTCAGGGGGGACTCCGTGTCCTTCAGAACCATGTGGACCTGTCTCCTGTGACAGACCACATGCTGCAGCTTCGGGGACTTACAGCCCAGCGGCACCATTATAATGGGCCCGACCATCCGCCCGTACCGGGACAGGGTTTTGGCCAGGTCTTCGTTTTTGATGAAGGGGGGAAATGTTATTAATAATTACCCTCTAGGTGGGGGTCTCCAGCGGCTGCACCGGAGTAAACGCTCCCCCCACCGTGATTCCCTTCTCCACCACCTGCTCCACCTTCCGAACCTCATCTAGGAACAGGACTACGGCTCCCTTTCATTCTGGAGGCTGACTTGACGCTGTCATAGCCGACCTCCCCCCCCACAGCCAGGGCCACCTCCTCCACGGTGTGCGGACAGCCGGGCACCTTAACGCTGTGCTTCTGTGACAGCCAGGAGAACTCGGCGGCGTTCCCCGCCATGCTGCAGGGATGCCACCGGCCGGAAAACTCCCCACAAAACACACAAAGACACCAAACAAATAAACACAAACACTAAGCAAACAACTTAGACCCACTTACACTTTAACAAAATTCAAAAATACAAGCTAGTATAACTATAAGTATAGTTTTAAGTTTTAAGTTAAATTCGCTCTGACCAGAGAGAGAGAGAGAGATTTTAACTATATATAACTATATATATATATATGTATATATATGTGTGTGTATATATATGTATATATATGTGTATATATATATATATATATATATATATATTCCGATATATACCGTATTTTCCGCACTATAAGGCGCACCTAAGAGCCTTCAATTTTTTCAAAAGCTGACCATGCGCCTTATAATCCGGTGCGCCTTATATATGGATCAATATTGATATTGATCCATATATATATCTGCCAGTGGATCGTAAATGCCTGGCCTGATATATCAGTCTCAACTGTGGTCCGAGCTTTCAGGAAGGCAGGAATTGTCACTGAACTGCCAGACAACAACAGCGACACTGACTCGATGAATGACTTTGATGAGACGGAGCCGGGCGTGTTGGATGCCGCATTCGCCCAGCTGTTCAATTCGGACACTGAAGAAGAAGAATTCGAGGGATTGGTAGATGAGGAATGAACTGATAAAGTGAGCTTTACGTGTTTCTTTTGTATGCTTACAGTTGAACAAGGTTGGTCATATTGTGAATATGGACATTAACGCATAACGTAACGTAACGTAACCCCAGCCTCTACTGTAGCGCCTTATAATGCAGTGCGCCTTATAGTGCGGAAAATACGGTATATATACGGTATGTTTATATATATATTTATATAAACAAAAGAAAGGAATATCACTTTGTCTCAAAGTTTTCTTTTTTTTTTTTTATTTGTTCTTTCCAGCCCCAAATTTAATCTAATTCAGGCACTTGGTCTGTTCTTTATCAGTCACAATGATCAAACCAGAACTTGTCAGAACTATGTCTACAATAGCAAAAGCCATTAATGCAGGGTGCCTATCAATCCATGGTGACGGCTACTTCCTGGTGCCGGTAGAGTGTAAAGGGCATTGGCATCAGAATCTGTTTATACCCTAACCTTCATTAGATGTGTGCTCCAATGCTGAGAGGGAAACTTGAATTGGAGTAACACTTGGTAAAGGAGTGGGAGAAGGGAGGGGTCGGTTTGGGATTGATACCTGAACTTGGAACCCACCATATGCACTGAACTCAACTCTGACTCCAACTGGTTGACCTCTTTATTTAGAGACCTCCCGGACCTCTGAGTGAACATGTGATGACTGCCCCCTCAGCTGACTCTTCCTTTCTAGAGAGACTCAATGCTGTGGAGGAGGAGTTAGACTATAGCCCCACCTACACCTTTGACCAGGTATCTCAGTCTGTTTTTCTGTACATGTCTGACTGCCTTCAAATGTCTCTGTCTACATGTCTGTCTCTCTCTGTACCTGTCACTTACTGTACCTGTCAGATTCCGCTCTTCTGCCTGAACTTGTCTGATTCCACCTGTGTCTCTGTACATATGTGTCTTTCAGTCTCTGGACAGAAAACCTGCTGCTGATAATGATGTTGATGAAGAGGGTTGTCTTGCATATCGCACACGCTCCAAACTTCGTCTGGTTAATGTTCCTCTGGGTCAGCTGGAGGCGGAGCTTCTGGCCCCTGATATCACAGCTGACATGTATGACCTGACTGCCAAAAAGTGGGAAGAGGACCGTCATTGGGTGAAGTGGCTTCAGGGGCTCATGGCCCCTGACAACGAAGGTCAGATGTTAGACTGGCATTGATAATGTCAGAGAAAAAGTCTGCCTCGTTTCACCTACCTGTTATCAAACATTTTCACTTCCTGCTGACTCAGCACTGAAAAAAGACCACTTCCATACACTTATGAAACCTGGTAACCTTTCCTAGTGGAAAGGATTGCAAAGTTCCTTCAGACCTGGGTCATATGAGTCTGTGGTAGTCTCAGGTATTTATTAGCTCCAGCTTCAGGCAGCAGTGATGTAAACATGATCCCCAGCAAGGGTGAAAGGTACAGATACAACAGGAGCTTCAGGAAGTGCCGTTCGGTTTGTTTTGTTTACATCTCTGAATATTGATTTTTGCCAGAGGAGGCGGAGGATGACGATGACCCCGAATACAACTTTCTGGATGACATGGATGAACCTGACGTAGAAGACTACAGGACCGACCGGGCTGTGCAGATCACCAGTAGGTGTCACCTCTGTACACGCTCGTAATCCACTACTTAGAATATCTGTGGTACAATTCCTGGCTCTTCCAGCCCATGTGTGGAAAAGTGCTTTCGCAAGTTAATGAACCTTTAATTGCCCTGATGGTTGTTCCACTAGTTTTTATGTATGTGTGATGGAAACTCTGTACAAGTATTCGTACTAGAGGTACAACATGAACACTGCACGAGTTCTAGTACACATCACTCCATGACCAAATAAACTGCTTTGAGTTCATGAGTATGAAAAGGTCTGATTCGGTGTGGACCATCTTCTGTGTCAAAGGCCAAACAACCGTACATCACTGTATTATTTAGATTTTTTTGTCCCTGTTGCGTTCCTGTAGAATCACTATTACAAATTAGTCCTCACTCCTTTCGAAGCACCAAGGTATACGAATAAACTGCTCTTGGACATCTCAAGATCCAGTTTGATAAACTAAGGCAATGGAGCCTTCTTGGTTGTTGCCCCCAATTATTGTAATAGCCTGCCTTATCCAGTAAGAAACCTTAGCTCAACTCAAAACGCTGCTGAAAACTATTAATATGCATTGGCTTGATGCACTGCTTGAGTTTTTTTTTGTGTTAATGTGTGTGGGGGTGGTTCCATGTTTGCCGATTGCTCAATCATGTTTTAAGGATGGTGAATTAAATTTATTGTGTCACAATTTTTTTTTTTTAAATGTTAAATTTAAATGTAAAAATGTAAAACAAAAGTGATTTACCTGGTTACAGGGAACTGCTTTAATTGGACTGAAAACCAGGCTTAAACCTGGTGTTACCATGGCGATGGCTTCACATCCTCAGTGTGAACTCTTCTCTTTCAGAGAGGGAGGTGAACGAGCTATTGGAGGAGCTGTTTGTCACAGTGAGTTTGGCCGACTGTGTCACGCAATCTTCACATCTTCTAGTCTTTGTTGTTTACTATCTGTTTGTGTATGTGATTAACAGACAGTTAATGTATCAGCAGCAGGGGCTCTGTATGCTTCTATAATAACTGAGTCAGGACTTGACTTTACATTGGCTGCTTTCAGACTTGGTGAGGGGTCAGAGTGTGGAGCTGTGGTACAGCAGGAGACCCGAGGCCTGAATCACAAAGCTGGATTTACATGTCCGGGATCTCATTTCGTTATATGACTTCACTTAATCAGACATCCATGATCCTGATAAATGGTGTGTTGAAGATTGTTATCAATTTGTCAATTGAGCTCCAGTATTTCCATCTAGATCGGTGTATGTTCACATAAAAGGGGCAGGGTTTACTGCACCCATCCAATTAGACCATGGAGAAGACACAAACAGCTGCATATTTCACAACTATAATATTAAGAAAACATTAAGATTATAAATCAATAATTCAAGCTTAAAGTTAGACAGCTGCAAAGAATGCTGGGGAACATTTGCCAACCCTGTCGATATGTAAATTACCGGAATTATAACATTAAATCTCACCATCGGAGATTTACTATGTGTCTTATAAATTTATGTTTCTGACTTTTTTGATCGTTTGTTTGGCAGTTTTAACCTCAGAGGGCCAAAGAGGACTTGGGTTTTTCCTGGCCCAGATCGTTTCTGTCTCATATCAGTGGACGTTTTGGGATTGGACAGGCCATTTGGTTGGCGCTGATTGGTCAGTGGGCAGTCTCGTATACCTGTCAATCTCTTCTCCTGAATTTAACCTGCTCCCAGGCAGGTTAGTAGTTCTTTGTAAGTTGAAATGACAACGTACCCTGATAAAAAGTAAACCACCCTTGTGAGACTGAAAACCCAGGGTTAACATTGAGGCTAGCTCGAAAAACTGAAATCCAGCTTCATGGTACAGGCCCCTGGTGTCTAAAGTCAGATTCCAGAGACCTTCACTAATCCATTAAACTTCTTGACATGGTCATTCTGCAGCTGCAGGAGGAGGACGAGGTGGAGCAGGAGGAGGGACGAGAGGAAGAGGAGGAGCGAGAAGAAGATTGGGCCCCATCGCAGACTGGACCCAAATTTAATGTCCCCCAGGCGTTATGGTAAAATCCTGCTGTGTGTTCATTGTCTCCTGATTCCTCATGGGAGATCAGGCAGCAATAAGGCAGTCAGATGCTAATGTCTTCACCACACTGGAGACATATACACTCGCACATTCACACACGAGACAAATGTAAACATTGGACGACAGTGCAGGTGCATCAAATGTGGACAGAGCAGGGTCAGTCCTCCTGATGGGACGGAGCAGCAGAGAGGTGCTGTGACTGTTTGGGTTGGGAGGAAGAGAATTGGCCTCAGCTGCTGTTTCTTCTAGCAGAAACATGTAATATGTAAAACATATAGCATGAATCCTCCTGGGGCCCACATCCATTTATCGCCATGTTGGCATAAATTCTTTCTATTCTCATATATTAATGTACATTGAAAATTAGAAAATGTATAGTCCTTGACTTATCTCAATTATCTATTCTTTACACACCCCTTAAGGTGGGGGTGCATGTTCAATGTGTTCTCTTTTTTACTGTCTGTAGCTTTGCGGCACCGTTAGCCAGCATGCTAACTGAGAGACGGCAGACAGTAAGAAAACAATACGAAGCCTTGCAACAGAGGAGAGCCCTGCAGGACTCAACAAATCAGCATCGAGATGACATCAACAGGAACACCACAACCAGCACACATTCCAACAGTACCACACCTGTCTTAGTGCTGCCATGCCACATGGGCCATGCCTTCCACCTAGACCTCAAACAGAAGCTGCAGCTGCAGCAGCAGATACAGCAGGTGTGTCAATCACCCCCACCTACAGAAAGGCCAGCCTCAGATACAACAGAAAATATCTTACTTTCTTAAATGGACGTAACTTAATTTCATTGTATACTTGAACATATGAGTTGTCGCTCTCCCTTTACTAACCGAGCTGGACTGATCACTGTGTTTAGGGTTAATCTGACCCTGACTGACAAGTGACTCTCTCTCTCTCTCTCTCTCTCTCTCTCTAGCACGTGCAGCTGCTGATTCAGGTTCACTTGCTGAGTAGACGTGTTGATGCCCTGAACCACGAAGCTTGCATCACTAAACATTACCTGGTCAGTTAGTAAACACAAATGTCATTTTGGCATTGAGTACACAACACAAACACCATCTCTTTAGTAAGTGAACAACCCCCTCCCTTACATTCACACACACAGGAGGAGTTGCAGCAGTTCTCAAGCCGACAGGAGCAGATGTTTCAGCGCAGCAGTTTCAGAGTGTGTAATCTCCAGGGAGCACTGGATCTCCTGCAGGAGGTGACACAGAGGGAGGAGCCTCGTCCTGCTCCTCCTGCTCCTGCTGCAACCAGACGCTTGCTCCCTCAGATGACTCCTGCTACAAACAGTAAGGGGAAGAACACACAGACTTGACCTTGGTTGTTTTTTTTTTGTTTGTTTGTTTTTTTTAACCCAAATATTCCCTCACTTTCTCACTGTGTGTAGGCCACGCTTTTCCTCTTCTCCCTGCCGACCTAGCCTGGCTGTTCGCTACTCGACCTGTCTTCCTCTACCCAGAACTACTTCCTGTCTGCAGCCTGGATCCCACCTTGCACAGTCAAAACCCCAGAAGCATTTACACTGCAGGAGAAGATGGGTACATTTACTTTTCTGCACAGTAAACACAATGTAAAGACTTAGTATGAGGAAACACACTGTCGTTGTAGAAACACAGAATTTGAGTCACACCTCAAGTACATACACAAGTTGATGGTCCAGACTGATAGAGTTCCCATGATGCCTCTGTACAGGCTGATTGTTCTCGGGCAGAAGCACTTTGAAGGGGCCGTACAGTCGGATCAGCTGATAAGCTCATACCTGTTGTGTAAGAATCGATGGAACATCAAGAAACACATCAGAGAGATGAGCAGCCCAAGAGCAGCACCAAACAACGTCATCAAGGTGACATACCGAATACTGAATTTTAAATGCTTATCCTAACGTATGAAGCTCTGAATGATTGAACTCATCAGATCTCAGAGAGCTCGGAGTTCCTGATTGTCCCAGGAGGTCACTTTGCTCTCTGGATGGAGGTTTAGTTCTGGCTCTTGAGTTGCCAAGAGCAAATCAAGAGGCAGATCTTTGAGCTATCAGGCTCCTCTTCTGTGGAACCAACTCCCAGTATCGGTTGGTGGGGGCACTCTGTGGCAGCTTTAAACCTTCCTTTATTACAAAGACAACAGTTATCAATTTAAAGTTTAATTACTGTTTTTCTTTATGCTGCTATAGGCCTAGACTGCTGCGGGACGTAACTGAGAATCTTTCTCCCTTCTCTCTCACCCATGCATGTACAATACAACATTACAGTTGTCTGAATAACTGCTGCTGCAATAGTTACCATATTATTTAACACTAGTAATAATTTTCAATTGTCACTTCTGCTAAAAAAACTAATTTTGACTGCTAATATTTGCAAATGTACATTTAGTGGTACCAGGCTTCAATATTCATCAATATTTACATTAGTATGTTTTTGGTTAAATTTTTTATTGTATTCTCTCTCGTCCTGCTCTTGTTCTATCTCTATCCCAATGAACACTTTTACTCTCTTGTTCCCCCACCTTCCTTTTCTCTCTCTCTCATCCTAACCATTCAATGCAGATTCCCGAGTCTGGTTCTGTCTGAGGTTTCTGTCTCAGGTGTTTTTCCCTTCACTGTCGCTGGGTCTCTTTAAATAATTCCAAAAAGATTTTGAACTGGACCAGCTCTGTGTGGAGTGCCTTGTTGTTACCTCTTTGATAATATAGAGCTGTATAAATAAATTTGGATTGACATGTATTGTAAAGTGAATGTAATCGTGTGCTCTGTCAGACAGATGTCTAGTGCAGGAGGGACAGGTACGAGTCGGACAATGAAGTAAAACTCTTGTTATGCTCTTTCCAGATGTTCCTGACACAGCGAGTTGTCCCCCACCTGCCACTTGCCTGCAGCAGAGTTCAGCCAGGAGACCAACGCCCCGCAGTGGAGAAAAATGTCCTCAACATGCCCAACTGGCTAAAGGTCAGACAGAATAAACAAGATCTGCATTCAGGTCTAGCTTGAAATCTGGAAGTCTCTACAAGTCTTTTGGGCTGCAGCTTTATTTTACATATGTAAAGCAACTATAAACTTTACCCTAAACCTGACACCTAAACAAGAACATTAACACTAAGCAGGTATTTTATTCTATTGAGTTACTGATAATTTTAAACCATTTTACTGTTAGTTGTTAAGTTTATTGTTCTGGCTAAGTGATATCATTGTTCACTGGCATCACATAATTAGATCATCTGGTACCAAAGGTTTCTAATCATAGAGGCTGAAGTCAACTATTTTAAAAACAAGGTGTCAGTGACTGTTGCTGGTAACCATAGCAACTGTAGCAACTGTAAGCATATTTACACAACAAATCCAATTGTTTTTTTTGTTTTTTTTTAATAGAGAGAGAGACAAAAAATAAACATTTTCAATAACTAACCAACAAAGAAGACTAACTTAACTATCACGAGTTATATTGTCAGGAGACCTACTCTGTGAAGGTCATGTCAAGAATATTGTTACTAGTAACTAGCAGGTGTTGTACCCACAGGTTGTTGATTGTGACTCTGGCTCTCTAATGCTCTCATCTGTAGAACAGTCAACAGATCATCCAGAAAACCCAACTGGACTCCAAATGTTATCCCCCGACTCTTCCCTTAGGCTGCACCCTCAGACTCCACCCCTATTGGCTCAACAAGACGTCCCGCCCACCCCCTCCCCACCACAGACGTCTCTTCACCCTAGCTCACAATGCATCTCTGCTGCCCCTTGCCAAAGCCCCGGATGACAGACAGGTAGACAAACCAGCAAATGGACAAGCGGACATGCAGCCAATTACCTGCCTGTCTCTGCCTCCCCCCAGTGTCCCTCTGCGATCTGACTCTCCCACTGCTCATGCAGTCCTGCCGCTGGCTCCGCCTCCTGCCGTTAGAGCTGTTGCACTGGCTGCTGCTCACCCAGTCCCTGCCCAGTCTGTGTGTAATGACATGACCTGGCGCTGCCCCCGTTTTAGCCCCCACACCCAGCAAAACACCCCACTCCCTGTTGTCCTCCCCTTTGCATCCCCCTTCCCCTCTCCCTCAGCTGCTGTCATGCAGCCAGGCTTCTTTCTCCTCCAGATGAATTTGCCTGCTGACATCTCCCAGCATGCTCCAAGGAATCCGCTCTATGGGCCAATCAGAGAAGCACAAGAGGAGGTACGACTGCAGGAGGAAAGGCAGGTGAAGGAGGAAAGTGCAGCTCCAATGCTGAGCCCACCGTTGAAGCAGAGGGGGCGGGGCTGGGTGGGGCCTGGAGGCGAGGAACAGGTGAACCAGGAAAAGGTGGACCAAACCAATATGTGTCTACTTAGTTTAAATGGAGGAGAAACCACAGGTGGAGATGATGACGATGGGAGGAAGGGAGGAGGTGCAGAAGGTGATGGGAGGGGGGAGGCCGGTGGGGGACAAGACGAGGATAAAGGAAGAGAGGCCGGGCAGCGGGGTGAGGAGGAGGGACAGAGGCAGGAAGGAGGAGGAGAGAAGGAGGAGGATGGAGAGAAGGATAAGGATGAGGATCAGGACCGACCGGGTGAAGAGGAAGACGAGGAGGATTTTGATGACCTCACACAGGATGAAGATGAGGAGGAAGTGATGTCATCAGCATCGGAGGAGTCAGTACTGTCTGTTCCAGAGTTACAGGTAAGCATGATGTCTTCATCAGTCCAGGTTAGTTGATGCTGTCAGCATCAACTGGTTATTTGCTGTTAAGCACCTGACATCTGACCTCTGATCCCAGAAGCAGTCTTTGAACCTACTGACCTTCCAAGAGACCAAGAAGCTGCTGACATTTGATCTCTTACCTTTCAGGAGACCATGAAGCAGCTGACGTGGTTGGCGGCTGAGCGTCGGCTCTGCGCAGACGCGGACTCAGAGGAGGATCACTCTCCAACCTCTCCTGGCTCACAGGAGGAGGAGGAGGAGGAGGAAGAGGAGGGGCCTAAAGGGGAAGAGTCAGAAGAGGGGAGGAGCAGTAAGACAGGAGGTGATGACCAGACACCATCAGGAGAGGGCGCGCCCAGAGGAGTAGGGCAGTGTCCTGGACGAGGTCGAGGTGAGAAGGTTCTCTGTGTCTTGTCTCTTAAGTCTCCAGGCATGCTTCTTGAGCTCTTTGGTGTCATAGGTCGGAGCCGACCTCTTCGGGGTTTAAGGCGCAGTCGTCAGGAGAGGCGCAGCAAAGATGCTACCAAGCTGCTGCTGCTGTTCGACGAGAACCTTTTGGACAATGACCCGCACCGAGAGAGCAAAGACGTGGCCTTCGCTCAGAGCTACCTGAGCAGGGTGAGAGGACTGTGTTGCACTGCCTGGACGAGGAGGTGGGGGTTTTGAGCCTCGTTAACCCAGTCTTACTATGTCTCCAGGTGCGTGAGGCACTGCAGGATGTACCTGGGCAGGTGGAGCAGTTTGTGTCTCTGCTCAATGAGTTTGAACAGGTGGGAGAAGGGCAGGAAGTGGTGTCGCTCTTCAGGAAGCTGCGATGCATCCTTGGAGATCGAGCAGACCTCCTCCGAGACTTTGCAGCATTCCTACATCCGGAGCAGGCCCTGCAGTGTGGACTGGTAATGTCAGGTGGACCCTGTCTGTGATTCAATTCATCAGTTCTTAAAATATGGAGAGGGATCTTTGTGTATTTCCTCAGGGTGGTCATTTTGTGTATTGAGTGTCTGGTTTCTACAAACACATACAAACAAACAAGTGGTTGGTGTGTAAAATTCATTCTATGGAATTCCAGTTAGTTCAACACAACGGTTAAACAGTAGATGAGAGCTGCGGTGAGATGGGACCTGCCTCAAGTGAGAGGTGTGTGTGTGTGTGTGTGTGTGTGTGTGTGTGTGTGTGTGTGTGTGTGTGTGTGTGTGTGTGAGTGAGTGTGAGATGGTGTATACAGGTGTGCCTGATCCACACACAGAGGTAAAACACCTGTCATCTTAGTGGCCACATTATCCACCGACTGGTGAAGTATTACTAATCTGTAACTGCTAGTACTGTCTCTGCAGTGGGAGGAGCAGCAGGCATTTGAACGCAGCCGTCGTTTCTTGCGACAGTTAGAGATCAGTTTTGGAGATAATCCGTCACATTATCAGAAGATCATCAAAGCTCTGCAGACGGGTCCAGACCTGAGTCCAGCTTGCATTCATGAGGTACACCTAATCCAGACAGAATATGCTGCTGTTAAGATGATAGATAGTGATTAGCTCAACCTATGTGTTGATTGTAGGGCTTCTCTTTCATTTTCAGCTGAAAGGTCAGATGGCCACATTGTTGAAAGGCCACACCCATCTTCAAACTGAATTCTGGGTATTTTTTGATGAGCTCCGCCCCCCTCCAGCCCGACCTGGACAATTTGAAGAGGCTCAGTGGCCGGAGGAAGGAGGTTGCATGTTAGACAGTGGAGACAGTATTGGCCAGTTGGCAGGGGGTGGGGCCAGTGGTGGCTTTGAGGAAGTGACACTCCCAGAACTTGAAGAGGAAGACGAGGGGCATAAAATCCAACCGATGACAAGCCGACGTCAACGGAGAAAGCTGAATGTCCATATAAATTACAAGGTGTGAAAAAACCTTCAATTATGATGGATGCCATCGGTCATTGGCCAGAAATAGGTTCCAGGGCTGTCATTGGTCAGAGTATCTTTTGTTTCCAGGACTGTGATTGGTTGGACAAAGAATGGCCTTGTCTTTGCCGTGATGTAAAGATCCGCAGACACAAGAGGAAAGGATGCTCTCGATGCCATGCCAATAAGGTCTGTTTTCCATGTTTTATCAGGTGCGTGTCACTGACAGGTTAGGGTTGACTTCGCTCATCTGTTCATTTCAATTCCAGACCTCAGGGGGTGTGTCCAGAGCGATCAAGAGTCTGGATCCTCTGTATTCACAGATAAGCTCGACTTCGTGTGAACAAGTTGACAAATATCTAGACCTGAAGGGGGATGATGACAGTCCACAGCCAGGTGAGTCTTGTGACCTAGTGCTGCTTCTGGGTTCACAAAGCTGAGCTCATCCTTAAAAAAAAAAAAAAAAAAAAAAACTGGGACTACGTTCACAGATCGAAGTGCTGCGTCGTGGGAAGGCTCATTCCGTCTGACTGACGACAAGGAAGAGGAGGAAGAATTGGATGATGATGAGGACGATGAAGAGGAGGAGGAGAGGAGGAACATTGATAAAGAGCAGAGCCCAGCAGTGAAGAGGAGCAGGAGGGAGGAGGCCCTGCAGCCCTGTGTCCCCCTGCCCTCAACTTGGACCCCCTCCTCTTCTGCCCCCTGCCACTCCTCCAACTCCCCCTCCACTTCTTCATCCGTTCCCTGCTCCACTTCCACCTCCTTGTCTTGTGTTACTTCCTCCCTTCCCACTTCTACATCAGTTACCTGCTGCTCCTCCTCCTCAGCTCCTCCTCGGTCCAGTCTTCCTCTCGACCTTCCTGTCTGTGCCAAGAACATTTCTCTGACGGCAAGTGGAGAAAAGGTCATCCTGTGGACCAGGTAAGTGTGTTCTCTTGCTCTTCCTCCTCCTGCTCCTCTAGTTCCTCTCTCTTAAACCTTGTTGTTTCACAGAGAGGCAGACCGTGTCATCTTGACAACGTGTCAACAAGAAGGAGCCAATCAGGGCACGTTCCAATCCATCTCTACTCTGCTTGGCAACAAAACTCCCGCTGAGGTGATGTTTGGCACCTCACCTTTGGTGATGGCAGTTTAATTTTCTTCTGATTTCAGTCAGTTGTCCTGATAACATGAGGTTAATGGTCACTGTGACCTCACACTTTTGGCCACAAATCAATGTTTCTTTGTATTTTAAGGTTTCTCGAAGGTTTCGGGATCTGATGCGTTTGTTTCGAACGGCAGCTCGTCAAACTAGCTCTGAGGACGAAGCTCCGCCTGCAGAGCAGACAGCAGCTGATGAGGAAGAAGACTGAATTTCTCTTGAGGGGACTTTTATTGTGGAAGGTTGCGTAACAAGTTGTACATGAAAAGAATAAAAGTATTTAATATTTTTGTAAAACTTTTTTTTTTTTAATAAAACAGTTTTCATGAACTAACCCTAACCCTTCTGCCCCGTCAGTTCACATCAGCCCAGATCAGTTCTCTCTCCAGTTTCGGGATCAACGTTAAGATCTGAAACAGGAAGAACAGAAATTATTAATGAATTTGGGGGGGGGGTCAAGCTTTGGGCTATGAAAAGCTCAACCACATAAGTCAATCCACATGAGACCCATCAGCTCTTTCTCCAGAGTTGAGGTTATTGAAACGTTCACCTTGTTCTTTTAGATTCTCTTGTTTCACTCAAGGCTCTTATTGCAACAAGTCAGAGTCCAAGTGTGAGCCAGGAGATGTAACTTTAACTTCAGCTGAACTGAAACAGAGCTACGAAAAGCAGCACGACATGAGGGGGAGGGAAATCTCACCCATACTGTCCTCAGTCCTGCTCTGGTTCTGCTGGGTCACTGCAGCAGGTGGATTATCTTCCATGTAAACATCTGCGGGTGAGACAGCAAACAATTTGAGAGACGTGGCTCCTGATTCAGTTTGGAAATGCTGGAGTTGGAGAGATGACAAGACTCCACCCCACCATCACTGGGCTTCAGTTTCTGTTTCCGTCAGGAAGGTGAGTGAACCTGGTAGACCCCTTACCTGCAGCATCCTCTGACTGGCTGTAATGACAGATGTTGGAAAGAGGTGGGAGGGACTGTGAGCAGACTGTGCTGATTGTCTGATTGGAGATGGGTTGTACAACATTGTCCCAGTATGAACCAATAGTTGACAGGGCTGTCAAAAAGGAAACAGAGGTCAATCTTGGTCTGAGAAGATGAAAGAAGAGTTGTTAGACACTTTTACCCAATATGAAATGTTGAATAGAAACTGGTGCTTCATAATGCTGCTGTATTACATGAAATTGCAGCAGATGATTCAATCTAAAGGCTGCAGATTTCAGTGTCTCCAGAGGCGGAATACATGACAATAGAGCTCAATTTTGATTGGCTTAAAGGATTCACTGACACATGGCACATTCTGCTTCCCACCATTCTTCATCTGACAATAAAAACAGCCAAGCTTAATAGTGGTCATTTTGTTTTTAGAATTATTTGTCAGATAGCTCAAGTGGATGTGTGAATTATAGTGCGTGTTGGGAAATCCCACAGATGAAAGATACATTTTGAGTTGGAACACTTCTGAGAAATCTGGATAAAAATGTTCGCATGTAGGATTAGCTTGAATTATTCATAACTTGACACTAACTGAGCTGTATTTAAAGTATAACTGAACACTTGGCTTCAGGTTGATGGACTGACCATGAGTTTGCCTGCGGAGTTTCCTGAATGGACAGTTTTCTCGGAGCCGCAGCAGACAGCACCTCCTCCTCACGGAAAGAGACGCCATCGAGGCAACGCTTCTTCCTTGAGATCAAGTCCTCAAGTTATAACCTCCAACCCTCCGTCAATGTTGAGTTAACAAAAACATTGATGTGTGACAGTGAAGTCCACCCACACACTCCAGCGTATCTGAGATTTCAAAATAAAAGTCCTACTTCCAGTCACAAAAGATGAAACGGAGGCCACTGAGTGTAAACATACAAAACTTGAGATGTGTTACTGTAAACTTCCTCCTCCTTCTCGCCAGTAATGGGCATATGTTAAAGGGTTTTTTTGCCCTGGGAGTGAAGTTTGATTACTTGACACTGTGACATTAACAATACATCAAAACTGAAACAGGCGAAGATGGAGTTTTGAAAATTAACCCATCAGCATCAAGTCAGGCTTAGGGTCCTTTTGTAGATAGCAGACATGTTAACAGAATTCTTGCCAGTTGCTGTTCTCAGGTCCTTCACAGAATTTTTCCTCAAGGCCACAGCTGCAATTCTGTCCACATTCATGATTTTTAAAATTTTCCCCAACTAACCCTCATCAACCTCTCCATAATAATGTGGAAACAATCACTTTTGTGACAGAGCACCATTTCTCTGCCTGCCTGTGGTCTACAAAAAAAGTCTCATGTCTTATTTAATTTCTTATTTCTCTGTCTCTCTCACAGAGACACACACACACACACATATATATATGTATATATATAGAGAGAGTTATTTTATATTACTCCCATGAACTATGTCAAATTATGTTGCTCTCTGTGCTCCTATTTTGAAGACAGCCTGGGATTACTTCCTGTCAGTCAGGTGTTGGGTGTCATCTCTCGGTCAGACCAGTTGAACAGGAAAAACAAACAGCAACAGACTGCAGTCGAACCAATGTCACATCAATAAGGGGAACAACAGCTACTAACCCTAACCATTAGTGATGTGTTGGTGGTGAATGATATGGCTCTAAGTTCGGCTCTTTCAAATGAACAACGGGAACCAGATCCTGCCTGGCTCGGACATGCTTTCATTTTGAACATTTGATTTAATGTACGTCATTTACATTTAGTAATTCATTTTACATTATTATTTATTATAATAAATCAATTTAAGCCTAACCTAACCCTAACCCTAATCCTGGAGGAAAGGGAAAGTGAATGATGGATTGGGTTGGCCTTTTTGCTGTATGGGTTGGTGATGAATTTCTTGTTGCGATAGTATTTGCTGTAATGTGATCCAGATGTTTGGTTTGGATTGGAGAATGTAGAGTGGACCAGGATGTCTCTGAGGTTTTTATTCCGTCTATAGGCCGAGATGATGTTGTGGTTCTGGAGGGAGGGGTGGGGAAGTTGTATTCTGTTGAAATTTTTCCTGACAGTATACAGGAGGGATGTAATTCTGTGTGAGAAGGTCGAAATGAGGGGAATCAATTGTCTTCCAGTGTGAGGGTTGCCAGTGTCCAGTGGAGTGCGGGGATCCTTTTCCAGGTTTAGGGAGCATGGTTGTAGACCCTGGCTTGAGTAGGGGGCCAGGGAAGCTTGAGATGTGGGGGATGCCTGGGGATGAATCCGTTGTAATTCAGTAGGTGATGCTGTTATGTTAGTTTGTATGTGGGGAGTAGAAAATATGGCTGTGTGGGTTACGGCCTGTTGTGTAGAGTGAGTGGGGGCTAAGGAGGCCAAGGTCGTATTTTTAATCTTTCGGAGGAAGCGTTTGCTGTATCCTCTATGTCTGAGGCTCTTGAATAATGTGCGTGTGGCTATATGGAAATCATGGAGAGTAGATGATATCCTATAAAAATGGATGAGTTGTGATTTAACAATACCCTGAAATGTGTGTTTTGGATGATAGCTGTGTTTGTGTAAAAGTGCATGGGTGTCTGTGGACTTAAAGTAGACCTTGGTTAACATTATTTTATGTGTTGAGTTAATTGGTTGGAAAAAGACTGTAGTGTCCAGAAAATTAATCTGATTCGGGTCTATGGTGTGAGTGACTGTAATGGAGGGGTGGTGGTTATTGAGGGTTTGTACAAAGTCCTGGAAATGGTTTAAGCCGTGTGTCCAGGCACCAATGATGTCGTCTAGGTACCTGAGAAAAAACAGTGGTTGATGTGTGCATTTAGGTAAGGCCTCCCGTTCCCACTCACTCATATAAATATTCGCATATGAGGGTGCATATCTGTGGCCCATGGCTGTCCCATTTACCTGGAGGTAATGTTCTTTATTGAAGGTAAAGTCGTTGTTCTGGAGGCATAAGTTGAGTAGATGTAAGATTTCCTGATCTGGGCGGTTTCTGTCCGGGTACCTGGAGAAGGCCGTCCGTACTGCTTTGAGTCCCAGGTTGGCATTGATATTGGTGTAAAGACTGTTGATGTCTATTGTAAAGAGATGGGCGTGGCTGGGGACGACCATGGGCCGGATGATATCGATAAAATGATAGGTATCCTTGATATAACTGGGGTGTTTAGTGGAAATAGGTCCAAGAAAATAGTCTATGTACTGGGAAATATTGTAAGTGGGGCTACTGCAGTCAGAGAGAATGGGTCTACTGGGGGGGATTTCGTAGGGAACTGGCCATGTCCGGGGGTCTTTATGAATTTTCGGAAGTAGGTAAAATTGTCGTGGTTGTGGGTTATTGGGTCCGGATAGATCATTTTTTTGTTTTGCTGTGATATATTTTTTTCGATATAGTGTGTCCAGGATTTTGTGGATTTCCAATGATGTGGTGTTTTGAAGGCTGTGGTCCAGTTTTTTATAATATTTACTATCAGAGAGTTGACGATGAGCTTCCAGTATGTATTGTTGTTTATCCAGGATTACAATTTGGGATCCTTTATCGGCTGGCTTGATTATAATGTTGGGGTTATTGGCTAATTGTTTTAGAGCTTGACGTTCTGAAGGTGAGAGGTTATCAGGTATGTCCATCCGGGTTTTATAAGTTCTGAGAGTTGTTTGGTCCAGTTTGATGAGTTTTATTATGTTGTTGTGGATCTGGGAAGGGTTGGGGTTAGGTCAGGGTTATGGGTTGTATTAAATTAGGGTGCACTGGCCTACTGAAATGCGGGAGGATGGTGAAGTAGGGAAGAGCGCTGCCTTCCACTCGGGGGAGCAGGGTTCGGACCCCAGGCAGAGCACCCGTATGGAGAGAGGAACCTGTAGAAGAGATTTTTTTAACAAGTTCACTGGGATGAAGTCCTTCAAGAGGTTAAAGGTGAGTAGGTAGCATCCCAGTCTTCATCGCTCGGATCCAATTCTAGATTTAATAAGATTAGGAGATATAGAATAAAAGAAATAATAATAATAATAATAAATATAGATGAAATTGCTAATACATAAGTGCTGTAATGTAAGTGCTATAGAAATGATAAAATAATTAAATGAAGTGCTAAAAACAAGGGGTCATGCAAAATATAATAAGTGCTATAAAATTGAATAGAAAACCATGCAAAACATTATAAGTGCTGTAAAAAAGTTTTATTAAAATGTTAAGAAAACATGCAAATAAGTGCAATAAAAGGGTTAGGGTTAGGGTTAGGGGTTAGGGTTGGGTTAGGGTTTGGGTTTATAAATCATAGTATGATTTAAGTTGCACGGGCCTACCAAAAAGAATTTTTCATAATCAGCAATAGTTGAGGGAGAAAAAAAGAAAAAAAGAAAAAAAAAAAAAAAAAAAATATTTAAAGAATTGGGGATTATGTTAACGTTATATGTAGGGGGATCTATGCAGCCTGTAGACCAGTGGCAACACAACGGCCCCAGGCGCAGAAGAACAGGGATCGAAACCCGGCAGGAACAAAACAAGAAAGAAACAGACCGGGGAAGGGAAAGCAAAAGTGACTCCATTTTGTGCGGACACAACATCAGGGAAATAGTGGTTAAAAGGGGGACCGGATAGAGTTGATAAGTAGTCCTGTGCTTGTGGCCAAGCAGTACAGGTCACGGACCATCCCACTGGGGCCCAGGGTACGAGTCCAGGAGGGGACAAGGAGGAAGAGGAAGGAACACATGCACCAGTGCGACTGCTGACAACAATGGCAGGCGGCCAGGAAGCAGAACTCGGAGAGTTGGGCCTCCTATTGGCCGAATTTTGTGCGGTGAGGTAACAGTAAGGGAAAAGAAGAATAATAATTTAAAAATCGATATAACAATAAAAAGGAATAAGAAAATTAAATAACAAAGACATAATAATTGTAATTATATATTAAATTGGGAAGAGAAACAATGATAATTTAGTATAGAAGTGTAAGTGCTTTGTGTTTAGGGGAATGTTGCACTAAATTCAAGAGATTCAAAGTTGGAATTAAATAAAAAAAATTTTTTTGAATCATGCAAATTGTTAAAAGGACATGCAAAAGCTCCCGAAAATATTTATTTAGAATGGGAGCGTATATAGTAAGAAAGTGCAAGCCAGACAATAAACAAAGGCATTCCAATATTCTTCTAATAAAAAGCTATTTAAGACACACAATCAAAAGGTACAGGAAAAAAGAACACACCAGAAGCAGTTTAGTTAGGTCTATATATAGTAATAGCTAGTGTGTGTATATATCTATATGTATATAAGAAATAATTTGTGTGTACCTGTGTGTGGGTGGAGCTATACTTAAAGGAATGAATAAACAAAGAGATAATATTATTTAATAGAATAAATAAATATATAAAAAGGAAATCAAAATTCATATCATAAAGGTGAAGAGAAAATGTAAAACAAATTATGATAAAATTAGGGGAGATAAAAAACTTAAAATAGGTGCCGAGTCTGGGAGAGACTCCGAGAACCCAGATATTAAACCATATGATATCAGCAGTCACAGCGGCATAAGCAAGGCAAAAACAGTCCGATCCAAAACTTTGTTGAATTGTTGAATTGTTAATCTTGTTATAATCATATTTTCAATCTTGGAGTCATTAGGTAGGTTACTGGAGTTGCCTGTGTTCAACGTGGGAGAGAGAGAGAAAAAAAAAAAAAAAAAAAAAAAAAAAAAAAAAGGAGAAAGGAGGGGAAGGGGGGGGGAAAGGGTTTTGGGGTAAGGATTATGAGGGGGAGGCGGTTGAGGTTAGAAAGAGGAGAGGGTTGAGGATAGGGGTGTGGAAAAAATTAAGGTTAGGGGAAAAGGAAGGGGGTTAAGGTTAGGGGGGGGGGGGGGGTTTTACTGGTTAGGGTTTGGATTAAGAGGGGGAAACGGTTAAGGTTAGGGGGAAGAAAGGGTTGAGGTTAGGGGTATGGAAGGGATTAAGGTTAGGAGAAAAGGAAAGAGGTTAAGGTTAGGAGAGGGAAGGGGGGGGGGGGGGGGGTTTTATGGTTAGGGTTTGGATGAAGAGGGGGAGACGGTTAAGGTTAGGAGAAGGAACGGGTTAAGGTTAGGGGTATAGAGGGAATTAAGGTTGGGAAAGAAGGAAGGAGGTTAAGGTTAGGAGAGGGAGGGAGGGTGAGGGTAAGGATGGCGGGTAGTGGGGGAGGGGGAGGGGGGGGGGGGAGAGTTGAAGTTAGGAAAGGAAAGGGTTAAGGGTTAAGGTTAGGGGTGCAGTGAAAGTAGAATTTAAAATTCATCAAAAATGTTAAGATTAGGGCTGGGAGGTTAGGTCTAGTATATACTAGAGAGAGAAAAAAAAAAAAAAAAAAAAAAAAGGAAGGGAAGGCTGTTAAATCAAAGCAGGATCATCACATATTGGTAGTTTTAACAAATTTCATTCAAGCCATAGGGTGTCAGTGTTCCCAGCCTCTGGATCCAAGAACGTTCAGCATATTTCCTCTGTCCCGAGGTCCAGAGGGGACCGGTCTCCAGACCCGAAATGATCAGGTTCTCTGGTGTGTGGGTTTGGAAATGTAGGACCAGTTGTGTTTTAATATTGTTTAGACGAATATTGCGGAGATGTTGTTGTAGTCGAACAACCAAGGCATTCTGAGTTTCCCCTATATAATGTTTTTGGCAGATGGTACATGTAATAATGTAAATAATATTAGAATCCTGTAATGAGAAGGAGCCATAAGATGGGGAAGACTTATTATTATGAGGATTGTGAATGAATTTCCGGTTCTTATAATGATGAAGTTCTGGGAGTGTATACGGTTTCCTATGTGAACTAAAAAGAGATTTAACTAAGAGGTTTTGAAGATTGGGGTTTTTTTTGAAAGCCGAAATTGTTTTATGATTGAGAAAAGGTGCATGGTGTTGCTGTATACTCCTGAAGTTTTGTTTAATCTGTTTATGGAGGCCAATTATTCTGTTGGAAAAGGTTGAAGTTAGGGGGAGAATTTTTTGCAGTCCAAAATTAGAGGAGTCTGAGGGAACTTCGACCGTAACCGAGGAAGCGGGAAGAGGGAATGTGTACAGACCCTGTTGCCGGACGGGGGGTTGGACTTGTGGACGATTAGCGGGTATTGAGGTGATTAAGGAATGAGGAGTAGAGTTCGGGGTCTCAATGGAATTAATGCGGCATGAGTGAGAGGGAGCGAGGGAGGCCAGGGTTGAGTTTTTGATTTTCCTTAGAAATCTTTTTGAATAATGTCTTTTTCTCAGGGCAGTGAATAGAGTGTGTACTGCACGCTCGAAATCTTGTTGAAGGGAGGAAATCCGATGAAATCTGATAATTTGTGATTTTATAATCCCTGAAAAAGTATGTTTAGGGTGGTAACTTGTTTTATGTAAAAGTGCATGTGTATCTGTGGTTTTAAAGTATACTTTGGTCATCAATCGTTTAGAGTTTGAATTGTTATCTGAAAAAAAGACTGTTGTATCTAGAAAATTTATTTGATGTAGATCTATTGTGGATTTAATTTTAATAGCAGGATGATGATTATTTAGAATATGGACAAATTCTGAGAAGGAGTCTAGGTTATGTGGCCAAGCGCCTATGATATCATCTAAGTAACGGAAAAAGAAGAGCGGTTTTAAAGGGCATTTGGCCAGGGCTCCCTGCTCCCACTCACTCATGTAAATATTAGCATAAGATGGTGCAAATCGTTGACCCATAGCTGTACCATGCACTTGTAGATAGTGTTGATCGTTGAAAATAAAATCGTTATTTTTGAGACAAATAGTTAATAATTGTAAGAGTTCTGCATCTGGTCTCTTGGGATCTGGATATTTTTGGAAAGTGGATTGGATGGTTTGAACGCCGAAATCTGTATTAATATTAGTGTAAAGACTGTCAATGTCAATTGTAAATAAGTAAGTCGTTTTAGGGACTGTAAGGGGTCTAATTAGTTCCAAAAAATGATATGTATCTTTAATGTAAGTTGGATGTTTGATAGAAAGTGGAAAAAGGAAGTGTTCAATGTAGCGGGCTACATTGTAAGTGGAGCTATTGCAATCTGAGACGATCGGTCTTCCGGGAGGAACCTCGTAGGGGCAGGTCCAGGTAGCAGGATCCTTATGTATTTTGGGAAGAAGATAGAAATATCTATGTCGTGGAGCATTCGGACCAGACAGAAAATTCCGTTGTTTGGCGGAAATAAATTTTTTTAAGTATAATGTTTGAATGATTTGACGTACCTGGAGTTGAGTGTTATTTTGAATAGTATCTGATATGGGTTTATAATGAGATGTGTTAGATAACTGTCTATTGGCTTCAGTTAGATATTGGTGCCTGTCCATTATAACCACCTTAGAGCCTTTATCGGCTGGTTTTATTATTATATTAGGATTCTTGATGAGATTTTTTAGTGCTACACGTTCTAATTTGGTCAAGTTATCCTTAGTGTCAGGTGGTGGTCGATAACGGTTAAGCGTTTTCTGGTCCTGTAAAATTAAGTTTTGTATTTGTGGGTGAATTTGTGTAAATGCGGGTTCCCAATTCGAAGGATCGGTGAAAAATTGAGAGTTCTGAGCTGGTTTGTTATGAAAGTAATCCGAGATTTTGATGCGTCTATGGTAATTGTGGATGTCCCTACGGAGCTCCTCCCAGTCGTATTTATGAGGGCGGGGAATAAAAGAGAGTCCGCGTTCCAGTAGATTTTTTTCGGAAATTGAAAGTGTTAACAGAGAGGACAGGTTGAGGACATTAGAATCCGTGTCCAATTGAAGTTTAATGCCTTCCATCAGGTTGGGGGATTGTGTAAATATACTGGAAGGACCGGAAGATGCAGAAGTCTTATCCACGTTGATGATTTTATTAATAACAGGGGGAAACTGAGAATGCATTGATATCTCCGGATTAGGATTTATTGAAATTTTAAATTCAGTTGGGTGCACCAGTATGTGAAAATAGTTCTGGCAGTTGCGGGGGTCCAGTGAATGTTATCAGATTCAGTTTTAAATGTATCGTGGGGGATTTCGGCCAAAAATGGAAAATAAGTAGCAATGGTATTATTAATCAGAGTTAAGTTGTTTTGTTGGGTTTGCGTAAGTTGTTTCGAAAAGTTAACAATGGGGAAATAAATGTCCGCATTTGGAAATGTGGTACGGAAGATTTTGTACAGAGCTTTAAGTTGTTTTATTGAGGTTTGCTTGGGATCTTGATCCTTGTTATTTAGGCCAATGGAGAGAATGAGTATTTTGGTGCTTGAATTGACTGGTGTCTTTTCACAAATTTTGAGGAAGTGATAAAAGTTTGCACCGGGATAACTGTCGATTTGAATTTCAGAATTGTTGTGGGGAGGGATACGATTTACGTTTGAGTCTCCAAAAATGACTATGGGTTTGCGAGGTTTGAAAGACCAATCTGTGAGCTTCCTATGTGGTCTGACCAGATGATAGGTTGGCTTATAGCTTTGCATAATGGGAGGTGCGTGAGAAGAAGTTTTAGAAGGACTAGGCTGGTTATGAAGAGTAGACAGTGAATCTAACGGTGTTATGGAAAGTGCTGCTTGTGTTTCAAGCCGGTTGGATACCTGAGGTATATTTATTTTATTTTGGGTGGGCTCAGAAAGGGTTTCTAGGGGGGCCAACTGGGCCTCATCCAACCCTATCATCATGTGTTTGTCCACCGTTTGGTTTGTTTTTTCATTAGGGTTGAGATTCTGTTGAATTTGGTTAGCGGGTGAGAATATAGCAGCCAGTCCAGTAGTGTGGTTATTCGGTTCTGATTGAGAAGAAAAAGGAGAAATAGAGTCGTTAGTAATAATGGCAACATTAGATTTAGCGTATGAAGTAAATGAAATGGATTCAAAGTCATTGATATGAAGAGGGGTAGCCTGTGGGGGCGGGTGTACTTGAACCCCAACTTCCCGTGCGATAGTCATGCATGTTTTCGGCGCGCCAACAGATTGCTGTTCTGAGATAGAGCCCAAGTCTTGTTGTAGCGGGGTCCGTAAGTGGGTAGAAGGGGAAAAATATTGTGGGACTGTTGTTTTTTTGAGTACAGTTGGAAAAACCGGTGAGGATTGAGATTTAGCAGAATTACGATCATATGATAGTAGATCCCTTGAGGGTCTGGAGACCTGGCATTCCCCCAGAACCTGAGTTCGGGGAGTGGAAGCTGTCAGGGGGAGAGAAAGAGAGGGAAAGGTCACGGCCTCCAAATTAGGCTGTTTTGGTGCGATATTAGTAAGAGAGGAAGTTTGACTACTAGTAGCAGGAGTAGAAGGGTAAACTGGGTGACTGGGAATTAACGTCCCAGATCCAGAGGTAACTGGGGTTCCTGGTCCAGGCCGAGTATTAATCTCTCCGGAATCTTGGTCCACAGAGAGCAGGGTCTCCAAGAGTGGAGGCATATTAACCACAGGGTGAGGAGCAGAATCAATGCCAAGTTGAGTAGTCGAAGTAATATGAGCTTGTGCTCTTTTTGGTAGTATTGAGGTTGGTAGAAGAGTATCACCAGAGATATGATCCAAAAGGGGGGGGTTATTCGTGGATTCTAGAGCAGGTGGGTCTTGAGGTGGATCAGGATTAGTTTGTCTGTGGGATGCAAGTTCCTCGACAATAGAGGTTCGCGGACCCAAATATAGAGAAAGTTTATGGGGTGCTGATGCTTGTGGGAGCGACGGGAAGTCAACCTCTGTGACCCCTTCTGGAGCGGGAGGAGGGGAGACTAGATTAGAAATTGGTTTGGATACAAGTCGAGGAAGAGATGGGGCAGTTTGTAGTCCTGCTGGATTTGCAGATTGAGAATTATTACTGGGAAAAGAATCTTGTAACGGGAAACCGAGTAGCTGGCTCACTGTACGTATTGTGGTGTCCTGAAGTCTAGGGCCATAACGTTTTTTTGCCCAGCCAGTTGCTATTTGAAAGGCAGTCTGGTCCTGGCGTGTGGGAATTGAACTAGCAATCATATCCGAGTAGTGGTCCTGAAGAATCTGCATATTGTTTTCCATCCATTGTTTAGTATTGTCTGCCACTTTGGAGCGGGTTAATTGATTTGGGGCAGCTGGTTTTATAAAGTCTGTTAGTCGGGTCACCTGTCGCATCATTCCCAATGGAGGCTGTTTTGTAATTAAGGCTTTATCAATTATTTGTTTGTGATGTACTGCTTGAAAAAGCTTAAAATAAAGTTTACTGCAGTTGCGTGTTTCTGGGGTGGGTGGTTCATAAGGTATCTGTGGAGTTGTATGAGAATGTCTAATGGGGCCTGTAGAAGTTAAGGTCTGTGTGGTATGTGTATGTGTGTATGTGTGTCTGGGTGTGGAACGTAAAGACAAAGACATGAGGGGCCTAGGTGCATAATTGTGTATGTGTGAACGATGAGTTGGCTGTCCATCCATTTAATTTAACTTGTATGCAGAGGTGGGTTCCTGAAAAAGAGGAGACAAGAATTAGCGGCAAACAAGGAGAGGGCCTACCTGAGTCCTGGGGTCGGGGAGGTCTCAGTTCTGGTCTTCGTTGGTCCTCATAGTTGTTGAAAATCCATTCTTCAAAGAAGGTTTGAGGCAGTCTCGCTTCTCTGTTAAGTCCGGAGAGGACCAATCCTTATATAATCCTGTTTGAAAAGGCAAAAAGATATCTCCTTCT
The DNA here is from genome assembly GCF_900963305.1 of Echeneis naucrates. Taxonomy (NCBI): domain Eukaryota; kingdom Metazoa; phylum Chordata; class Actinopteri; order Carangiformes; family Echeneidae; genus Echeneis; species Echeneis naucrates. Next base: position 24,865,221 of record NC_042516.1, read on the forward strand.
CCAGGTGGAGGTAAGGTTGTAAAACGGTGAGGCCGAAGGGTTAAAGGACTGGCAGGCTATCTACCTGGTAAGCAGCTAAAATCTTGTCTTTATTCCTTAAAGTCATAAAATCAATATTAAACCCAAAGGGGTTAAACCGTTAAAAATATAAAAAGAACCGACCGAGGTGCAAACAAGTTAAAAAGCCTGACGTTTCGCAAGCTTGTTGCTTCATCAGAGGCATAAGAAGCCTGGAAGGACAGCCAGGGTGTATATATAGGTTTTAGAAGAATGATGGGAAGGATACACCTTTGGGATCCAGAGAACCAATCCTAAGGGAGGAATTGGTTTGTTGGAATTCCATTGGTGTGTGAAATTCAAAATCTGGAGGGAAAACGCATGGACTGTTCCTATTGGTTTGGGGAATGGGAGCAGGCCAAGGTAAGTTAATGTAGTGAAGTAGTACAAGTGAGTGAGCCATGCTGCTAGGTGGAACAATAGCCAAGGCGGCTAGCTCCAGGCCCCGAAGCAAAAGTCCAGGGCTCAAGGCCCGTCGCCCCCGACAGTCCCACAGCACACACTAGGCCGGGAGCGAAGCCGAACATCAGCTCCCAGCTTTACTATTTGTAGGGGGAGGGTGAGAAGAAAGAAAAAAGAGAACTCCTATTTTGCTAAAGATTATGATTGTGGAGGAAGAAACCTCCGTTTGGTGGCACTGGCTGGGTTAGGGTTGGGTTAGGGTTTGGGTTTATAAATCATAGTATGATTTAAGTTGCACGGGCCTACCAAAAAGAATTTTTCATAATCAGCAATAGTTGAGGGAGAAAAAAAGAAAAAAAGAAAAAAAAAAAAAAAAAAAAAAAAAAAAAAAAAATTTAAAGAATTGGGGATTATGTTAACGTTATATGTAGGGGGATCTATGCAGCCTGTAGACCAGTGGCAACACAACGGCCCCAGGCGCAGAAGAACAGGGATCGAAACCCGGCAGGAACAAAACAAGAAAGAAACAGACCGGGGAAGGGAAAGCAAAAGTGACTCCATTTTGTGCGGACACAACATCAGGGAAATAGTGGTTAAAAGGGGGACCGGATAGAGTTGATAAGTAGTCCTGTGCTTGTGGCCAAGCAGTACAGGTCACGGACCATCCCACTGGGGCCCAGGGTACGAGTCCAGGAGGGGACAAGGAGGAAGAGGAAGGAACACATGCACCAGTGCGACTGCTGACAACAATGGCAGGCGGCCAGGAAGCAGAACTCGGAGAGTTGGGCCTCCTATTGGCCGAATTTTGTGCGGTGAGGTAACAGTAAGGGAAAAGAAGAATAATAATTTAAAAATCGATATAACAATAAAAAGGAATAAGAAAATTAAATAACAAAGACATAATAATTGTAATTATATATTAAATTGGGAAGAGAAACAATGATAATTTAGTATAGAAGTGTAAGTGCTTTGTGTTTAGGGGAATGTTGCACTAAATTCAAGAGATTCAAAGTTGGAATTAAATAAAAAAAAATTTTTTGAATCATGCAAATTGTTAAAAGGACATGCAAAAGCTCCCGAAAATATTTATTTAGAATGGGAGCGTATATAGTAAGAAAGTGCAAGCCAGACAATAAACAAAGGCATTCCAATATTCTTCTAATAAAAAGCTATTTAAGACACACAATCAAAAGGTACAGGAAAAAAGAACACACCAGAAGCAGTTTAGTTAGGTCTATATATAGTAATAGCTAGTGTGTGTATATATCTATATGTATATAAGAAATAATTTGTGTGTACCTGTGTGTGGGTGGAGCTATACTTAAAGGAATGAATAAACAAAGAGATAATATTATTTAATAGAATAAATAAATATATAAAAAGGAAATCAAAATTCATATCATAAAGGTGAAGAGAAAATGTAAAACAAATTATGATAAAATTAGGGGAGATAAAAAACTTAAAATAGGTGCCGAGTCTGGGAGAGACTCCGAGAACCCAGATATTAAACCATATGATATCAGCAGTCACAGCGGCATAAGCAAGGCAAAAACAGTCCGATCCAAAACTTTGTTGAATTGTTGAATTGTTAATCTTGTTATAATCATATTTTCAATCTTGGAGTCATTAGGTAGGTTACTGGAGTTGCCTGTGTTCAACGTGGGAGAGAGAGAGAAAAAAAAAAAAAAAAAAAAAAAAAAAAAAAAAAAAAAAGGAGAAAGGAGGGGAAGGGGGGGAGGAGGGGGGGGGAAAGGGTTTTGGGGTAAGGATTATGAGGGGGAGGCGGTTGAGGTTAGAAAGAGGAGAGGGTTGAGGATAGGGGTGTGGAAAAAATTAAGGTTAGGGGAAAAGGAAGGGGGTTAAGGTTAGGGGGGGGGGGGGGGGTTTTACTGGTTAGGGTTTGGATTAAGAGGGGGTTAGGGTTAGGGTTAGGGTTAGGGTTAGGGTTAGGGTTAGGTTTGAGGAAAAGAAAGGGGCATATCCCCGAAGGGATGTCCCCTGAGGCACTCGCCCTTCCCAGGGGTCCCCGGACCCCCTACTTAGAGATATTTTTGTTTTTTTATTTTATATTTTAAATTAAATTATAATTAAAATAAAAAACTATAAATTAAAACCCTCAAAAAAATAGGCCTTTAGATGGTGCCGCGCAACGTTTCGAGCCAACTTGCTCTTCATCAGGCTCTGACACTCATCTGTCCCCCCCAGAAAACAAAACAAAAATGAGAGAGCTGCTTGGTTTGGGCCTTATATACTCTCTCCCGACTCCGCCCACTTTGGCTTTGGTAAGTTTTGTTGTTCGTCTTTTCTGTTCGTCTTTTTGAGTTTCCAATTTGTTCTTGTGTTTTTTTAGTTTTTTAACTTCCAATTGATTTTAATGTTTATCCAATGGTTTTTAATGGTACTTATATGAGTTTTTAATATATATTTATTGTATTTTATAAGTTTTTATCTTATACTTTATTTAATCCAATTGTTTTTTCTCTTTTTCAGGTTCCAGGTAAGTATTTAGGTTGCAGGTAAGTATTTAATTATTCTTATTTCTTAATTTAGGTTCAGGTAAGTATTTTAGGTTCAGGTAAGTATTTTTAATTATGTTTTTTAATATTTTTGATGATTTATGATTCCCGTGTGACTTGTTTTTTAATAAATTTTTCTTATCCCACTCCAAATTGGTTTTTAATAAAGATTTTAATCCTCCCCTTGTGTCAATTTGTTTTTATTCCATATTTTAGGTTCTAATTTATATTATTAATTCTTATATTTCTCTTCCCTTCATTTTCCATTCTTTTCCCTTTTCGTTTTTCCTTCCTTCCTCCTTTCCTAACTCTCCTTCCTTAACTTCCCCCCTCGCCATCAGCTTTACTCCATCCTTCCTAGTCAACTTTACCTCGGCACTGCCACCTCCCTATTATTATTTCTCTTGGCCTCTTCTTGGGGTATTTTTCTTCCCGGGCATTTTTACTTAGTCTCTTGGGTTTCGGTTGGTCAGCGGGCAAACGACTAACTTAGGTTTCAAACAGCTAGGCATATTTGGGTTAGGGTTAGGCATCAAAATTTGAATTGGTTAGGGTTAGGGTTAGAAACTCAAATTGAGATTAGTCAAGTCCAATTAGGTTAGGCTCATATGTAGAATTTCCAATATAATTTAGATTAGGGTTAGGGTTAGGGTTAGGGTTGAGGTTAGGGTTAGGGTTAGGGTTATGGGATTAGGGTTAGGGTTAGGGTTAAGGTTAGGGTTAGGGTTAGCCAAATTGTTTTAATTTTAACTTAGTGTCACAAATTGGGATATCACGCCAAATTAGGGTTCACATTTTCATAATTTAGGGTTAGGGTTAGGGTTAGGGTTAGGGGTTAGGGTTAGGGTTAGGGTTAGGGGTTAGGGTTAGGGTTAGGGGTTAGGGTTAGGGTTAGGGGGTTAGGGTTAGGGTTAGGGTTAGGGTTAGGGTTAGGGTTAGGGGTTAGGGGTTAGGGTTAGGGTTAGGGTTAGGGTTAGGGTAGGGTTAGGGTTAGGGTTAGGGTTAGGGTTAGGTTTTTGGGTTTGAAACGGTCGCCCCCGTGAGGAGGCGGCCAAGGGTGCACTCGCCATTACCGGGGGGCCCCCTGGTCACCTCACCAAGCATGTAATTATTTTAGTTTTACTATTTTTTTATTTGTTTTTAAATTAAATAAAATAGTAACTTAAATGAAATTATATTAAATTAACTTATTCCCCATAAAAATATATTAGGCCTTTTCATCATGCACCTGCTCGCGACGTTTCGATCAGATTGGATCTTCTTCAGGCTAAGGTGCATGTGTACCCCCCAAAAAACGAAAATAAAATGAGGGAGAAGCTGCTCCTCTCTGGTATTTATAGTTTTCTTTAGGACCGCCTACTTGGCTTTTCTGAGAAAGTTTTTAGTTTTCGTCAATGTTGTTCTTTAGTTTTTAGTTAGTTCTTTTTGTTTTTTCTTTACCGTCTTTGGTTTTCATGTATTTTTAATTAAGTTGAATGTATTTCCATTGTATATTTGTTGTTATTAAATTATTTTTAAACCCTTTTCATGTCTCTTGTATTTATTTATATTTTAAGGTAAGTATTTGTATTTTTTTATCTCCACAGGTATTTATTTTTAATTTTTCAGGTAAGTATTTCTGCTTTTTCAGGTAAGTATTTCTGCTTTTTCAGGTAAGTATTTCTGTTTCTTCAGGTAAGTATTTATGATTTTATTTTTAATCCACAGGTAAGTATTTGTTTTTCTGTTTGTTTGTCTTAACTTTTTTTTTTTTTTTTTTTTTTTTTTTTTTTTTTTTTTTTTTTTTTTTTTTTTTTTTTTAGGTAAGTCCCCGGGTGAGTATCTGTTCACCAAGTTACCTCCTTTTGTCCTTCTCCTATCCTTCCTTCCCTCCAATTCCTCTTGGCTACTTCCATCCTCCTTTTCCTTTTCCTACTCCAACCTCCTTGCCTTTTGCTTTTAACTCCTATCCTTCCTTCTTCTTAGCCTCGGCACTAGTTAGTTCTTCTTTCTATTTGTCTTTGTCTTTATTTCGGCTTCTATTGGCTTCGACGGGGTATTTTCTCTTCCCGGAGCATAATTATCATTTTGAGTTTCCTAACTAGCGGGTCTCCAAATTAGGGTTAGGGTTAGGGTTGCAAACTCTAGGGTTAGGGTTAGGGTTAGGGTTAGGGTTAGGCTTCAGGTAAGTGCCAGAAGTCACTAGGGTTAGGGTTAGGGTTAGGGTTAGGGTTGTGTCTAATTAGTTTAGTTTTTAAGTCCAAATTGGGTTTTAATTTTAGTCTTAGGTCAATTAGGTTAAGGTTAGGGTCCAGATTAGGTTTTACTTAGGTTAAGGTTAGGGTCCAAATTGGGTTTTAGTCTTAGTCCATAATTGGTTTATCAATTTTTTAGTTGGGGATAATTTAGAATATTCAATTGGTGTTGGGAACGATGCTTGGTTTGGGAACCAGAGGGCCCTGGTCCGTTAGGCTCTCGCTGGTTAGGTTTTTGGGTTTGAAACGGTCGCCCCCGTGAGGAGGCGGCCAAGGGTGCACTCGCCATTACCGGGGGGCCCCCTGGTCACCTCACCAAGCATGTAATTATTTTAGTTTTACTATTTTTTTATTTGTTTTTAAATTAAATAAAATAGTAACTTAAATGAAATTATATTAAATTAACTTATTCCCCATAAAAATATATTAGGCCTTTTCATCATGCACCTGCTCGCGACGTTTCGATCAGATTGGATCTTCTTCAGGCTAAGGTGCATGTGTACCCCCCAAAAAACGAAAATAAAATGAGGGAGAAGCTGCTCCTCTCTGGTATTTATAGTTTTCTTTAGGACCGCCTACTTGGCTTTTCTGAGAAAGTTTTTAGTTTTCGTCAATGTTGTTCTTTAGTTTTTAGTTAGTTCTTTTTGTTTTTTCTTTACCGTCTTTGGTTTTCATGTATTTTTAATTAAGTTGAATGTATTTCCATTGTATATTTGTTGTTATTAAATTATTTTTAAACCCTTTTCATGTCTCTTGTGTTTATTTATATTTTAAGGTAAGTATTTGTATTTTTTTATCTCCACAGGTATTTATTTTTAATTTTTCAGGTAAGTATTTCTGCTTTTTCAGGTAAGTATTTCTGCTTTTTCAGGTAAGTATTTCTGTTTCTTCAGGTAAGTATTTATGATTTTATTTTTAATCCACAGGTAAGTATTTGTTTTTCTGTTTGTTTGTCTTAACTTTTTTTTTTTTTTTTTTTTTTTTTTTTTTTTTTTTTTTTTTTTTTTTTTTTTTTTTTTTTTTTTTTTTTTTTTTAGGTAAGTCCCCGGGTGAGTATCTGTTCACCAAGTTACCTCCTTTTGTCCTTCTCCTATCCTTCCTTCCCTCCAATTCCTCTTGGCTACTTCCATCCTCCTTTTCCTTTTCCTACTCCAACCTCCTTGCCTTTTGCTTTTAACTCCTATCCTTCCTTCTTCTTAGCCTCGGCACTAGTTAGTTCTTCTTTCTATTTGTCTTTGTCTTTATTTCGGCTTCTATTGGCTTCGACGGGGTATTTTCTCTTCCCGGAGCATAATTATCATTTTGAGTTTCCTAACTAGCGGGTCTCCAAATTAGGGTTAGGGTTAGGGTTGCAAACTCTAGGGTTAGGGTTAGGGTTAGGGTTAGGGTTAGGCTTCAGGTAAGTGCCAGAAGTCACTAGGGTTAGGGTTAGGGTTAGGGTTAGGGTTGTGTCTAATTAGTTTAATTTTTAAGTCCAAATTGGGTTTTAATTTTAGTCTTAGGTCAATTAGGTTAAGGTTAGGGTCCAGATTAGGTTTTACTTAGGTTAAGGTTAGGGTCCAAATTGGGTTTTAGTCTTAGTCCATAATTGGTTTATCAATTTTTTAGTTGGGAATAATTTAGAATATTCAATTGGTGTTGGGAACGATGCTTGGTTTGGGAACCAGAGGGCCCTGGTCCGTTAGGCTCTCGCTGGTTAGGTTTTTGGGTTTGAAACGGTCGCCCCCGTGAGGAGGCGGCCAAGGGTGCACTCGCCATTACCGGGGGGCCCCCTGGTCACCTCACCAAGCATGTAATTATTTTAGTTTTACTATTTTTTTATTTGTTTTTAAATTAAATAAAATAGTAACTTAAATGAAATTATATTAAATTAACTTATTCCCCATAAAAATATATTAGGCCTTTTCATCATGCACCTGCTCGCGACGTTTCGATCAGATTGGATCTTCTTCAGGCTAAGGTGCATGTGTACCCCCCAAAAAACGAAAATAAAATGAGGGAGAAGCTGCTCCTCTCTGGTATTTATAGTTTTCTTTAGGACCGCCTACTTGGCTTTTCTGAGAAAGTTTTTAGTTTTCGTCAATGTTGTTCTTTAGTTTTTAGTTAGTTCTTTTTGTTTTTTCTTTACCGTCTTTGGTTTTCATGTATTTTTAATTAAGTTGAATGTATTTCCATTGTATATTTGTTGTTATTAAATTATTTTTAAACCCTTTTCATGTCTCTTGTGTTTATTTATATTTTAAGGTAAGTATTTGTATTTTTTTATCTCCACAGGTATTTATTTTTAATTTTTCAGGTAAGTATTTCTGCTTTTTCAGGTAAGTATTTCTGCTTTTTCAGGTAAGTATTTCTGTTTCTTCAGGTAAGTATTTATGATTTTATTTTTAATCCACAGGTAAGTATTTGTTTTTCTGTTTGTTTGTCTTAACTTTTTTTTTTTTTTTTTTTTTTTTTTTTTTTTTTTTTTTTTTTTTTTTTTTTTTTTTTTTTTTTTAGGTAAGTCCCCGGGTGAGTATCTGTTCACCAAGTTACCTCCTTTTGTCCTTCTCCTATCCTTCCTTCCCTCCAATTCCTCTTGGCTACTTCCATCCTCCTTTTCCTTTTCCTACTCCAACCTCCTTGCCTTTTGCTTTTAACTCCTATCCTTCCTTCTTCTTAGCCTCGGCACTAGTTAGTTCTTCTTTCTATTTGTCTTTGTCTTTATTTCGGCTTCTATTGGCTTCGACGGGGTATTTTCTCTTCCCGGAGCATAATTATCATTTTGAGTTTCCTAACTAGCGGGTCTCCAAATTAGGGTTAGGGTTAGGGTTGCAAACTCTAGGGTTAGGGTTAGGGTTAGGGTTAGGGTTAGGCTTCAGGTAAGTGCCAGAAGTCACTAGGGTTAGGGTTAGGGTTAGGGTTAGGGTTGTGTCTAATTAGTTTAATTTTTAAGTCCAAATTGGGTTTTAATTTTAGTCTTAGGTCAATTAGGTTAAGGTTAGGGTCCAGATTAGGTTTTACTTAGGTTAAGGTTAGGGTCCAAATTGGGTTTTAGTCTTAGTCCATAATTGGTTTATCAATTTTTTAGTTGGGGATAATTTAGAATATTCAATTGGTGTTGGGAACGATGCTTGGTTTGGGAACCAGAGGGCCCTGGTCCGTTAGGCTCTCGCTGGTTAGGTTTTTGGGTTTGAAACGGTCGCCCCCGTGAGGAGGCGGCCAAGGGTGCACTCGCCATTACCGGGGGGCCCCCTGGTCACCTCACCAAGCATGTAATTATTTTAGTTTTACTATTTTTTATTTGTTTTTAAATTAAATAAAATAGTAACTTAAATGAAATTATATTAAATTAACTTATTCCCCATAAAAATATATTAGGCCTTTTCATCATGCACCTGCTCGCGACGTTTCGATCAGATTGGATCTTCTTCAGGCTAAGGTGCATGTGTACCCCCCAAAAAAACGAAAATAAAATGAGGGAGAAGCTGCTCCTCTCTGGTATTTATAGTTTTCTTTAGGACCGCCTACTTGGCTTTTCTGAGAAAGTTTTTAGTTTTCGTCAATGTTGTTCTTTAGTTTTTAGTTAGTTCTTTTTGTTTTTTCTTTACCGTCTTTGGTTTTCATGTATTTTTAATTAAGTTGAATGTATTTCCATTGTATATTTGTTGTTATTAAATTATTTTTAAACCCTTTTCATGTCTCTTGTGTTTATTTATATTTTAAGGTAAGTATTTGTATTTTTTTATCTCCACAGGTATTTATTTTTAATTTTTCAGGTAAGTATTTCTGCTTTTTCAGGTAAGTATTTCTGCTTTTTCAGGTAAGTATTTCTGTTTCTTCAGGTAAGTATTTATGATTTTATTTTTAATCCACAGGTAAGTATTTGTTTTTCTGTTTGTTTGTCTTAACTTTTTTTTTTTTTTTTTTTTTTTTTTTTTTTTTTTTTTTTTTTTTTTTTTTAGGTAAGTCCCCGGGTGAGTATCTGTTCACCAAGTTACCTCCTTTTGTCCTTCTCCTATCCTTCCTTCCCTCCAATTCCTCTTGGCTACTTCCATCCTCCTTTTCCTTTTCCTACTCCAACCTCCTTGCCTTTTGCTTTTAACTCCTATCCTTCCTTCTTCTTAGCCTCGGCACTAGTTAGTTCTTCTTTCTATTTGTCTTTGTCTTTATTTCGGCTTCTATTGGCTTCGACGGGGTATTTTCTCTTCCCGGAGCATAATTATCATTTTGAGTTTCCTAACTAGCGGGTCTCCAAATTAGGGTTAGGGTTAGGGTTGCAAACTCTAGGGTTAGGGTTAGGGTTAGGGTTAGGGTTAGGCTTCAGGTAAGTGCCAGAAGTCACTAGGGTTAGGGTTAGGGTTAGGGTTAGGGTTGTGTCTAATTAGTTTAATTTTTAAGTCCAAATTGGGTTTTAATTTTAGTCTTAGGTCAATTAGGTTAAGGTTAGGGTCCAGATTAGGTTTTACTTAGGTTAAGGTTAGGGTCCAAATTGGGTTTTAGTCTTAGTCCATAATTGGTTTATCAATTTTTTAGTTGGGGATAATTTAGAATATTCAATTGGTGTTGGGAACGATGCTTGGTTTGGGAACCAGAGGGCCCTGGTCCGTTAGGCTCTCGCTGGTTAGGTTTTTGGGTTTGAAACGGTCGCCCCCGTGAGGAGGCGGCCAAGGGTGCACTCGCCATTACCGGGGGGCCCCCTGGTCACCTCACCAAGCATGTAATTATTTTAGTTTTACTATTTTTTTATTTGTTTTTAAATTAAATAAAATAGTAACTTAAATGAAATTATATTAAATTAACTTATTCCCCATAAAAATATATTAGGCCTTTTCATCATGCACCTGCTCGCGACGTTTCGATCAGATTGGATCTTCTTCAGGCTAAGGTGCATGTGTACCCCCCAAAAAACGAAAATAAAATGAGGGAGAAGCTGCTCCTCTCTGGTATTTATAGTTTTCTTTAGGACCGCCTACTTGGCTTTTCTGAGAAAGTTTTTAGTTTTCGTCAATGTTGTTCTTTAGTTTTTAGTTAGTTCTTTTTGTTTTTTCTTTACCGTCTTTGGTTTTCATGTATTTTTAATTAAGTTGAATGTATTTCCATTGTATATTTGTTGTTATTAAATTATTTTTAAACCCTTTTCATGTCTCTTGTGTTTATTTATATTTTAAGGTAAGTATTTGTATTTTTTTATCTCCACAGGTATTTATTTTTAATTTTTCAGGTAAGTATTTCTGCTTTTTCAGGTAAGTATTTCTGCTTTTTCAGGTAAGTATTTCTGTTTCTTCAGGTAAGTATTTATGATTTTATTTTTAATCCACAGGTAAGTATTTGTTTTTCTGTTTGTTTGTCTTAACTTTTTTTTTTTTTTTTTTTTTTTTTTTTTTTTTTTTTTTTTTTTTTTTTTTTTTTTTTTTTAGGTAAGTCCCCGGGTGAGTATCTGTTCACCAAGTTACCTCCTTTTGTCCTTCTCCTATCCTTCCTTCCCTCCAATTCCTCTTGGCTACTTCCATCCTCCTTTTCCTTTTCCTACTCCAACCTCCTTGCCTTTTGCTTTTAACTCCTATCCTTCCTTCTTCTTAGCCTCGGCACTAGTTAGTTCTTCTTTCTATTTGTCTTTGTCTTTATTTCGGCTTCTATTGGCTTCGACGGGGTATTTTCTCTTCCCGGAGCATAATTATCATTTTGAGTTTCCTAACTAGCGGGTCTCCAAATTAGGGTTAGGGTTAGGGTTGCAAACTCTAGGGTTAGGGTTAGGGTTAGGGTTAGGGTTAGGCTTCAGGTAAGTGCCAGAAGTCACTAGGGTTAGGGTTAGGGTTAGGGTTAGGGTTGTGTCTAATTAGTTTAATTTTTAAGTCCAAATTGGGTTTTAATTTTAGTCTTAGGTCAATTAGGTTAAGGTTAGGGTCCAGATTAGGTTTTACTTAGGTTAAGGGTTAGGGTTAGGGTTAGGGGTTTAGGGTTAGGGTTAGGGTTAGGGTTAGGGTTAGGGTTAGGGTTAGGGTTAGGGGTTAGGGTTAGGGTTAGGGTTAGGGTTAGGGTTAGGGTTAGGGTTAGGGTTAGGGTTAGGGTTAGGGTTAGGGGTTAGGGGTTAGGGTTAGGGTTAGGGTTAGGGTTAGGGTTAGGGTTAGGAATAGGGATGATTACCACGATTAGACATTTGAGGATTAGACATTCTTGAATAACTTTTGATAGGAAGGTGATAGAGACACGAAACCAAGCTCTATCCCCACTAATTCGGGTACGCCCTTTCCAACGGTACCACCCCCGAGTCCGTAGGAGCTTCCGTTCGGGAGATACGTCACTTCCCGTTACGACAAGGTCATATCTCGGGAACGGAAGGTCGTAGAGACACGGGACCAGGACCAGCGCGTTCAGCGCCCCCGAATTATGTCTGGCGGACGCCACCCCCGAGCGTCTAGGACGTTCGGTTCCGGAGTTACAGACGATTAGACGTTCCCATTGCGAACGAATGGGATACGAGCGTAAGGAAAATTTGACCAAGTGCGGAGGCCAAAATCCACCAGGTAGAAAGTGGTTAGGAGCACGTTTCGGAGCATTTGGAGTCATTTGGTACCTATTTTGAAGTGTTAGGGTTAGGGTTAGGGTTAGGGTTAGGGTTAGGGAATAGGGATGATTACCACGATTAGACATTTGAGGATTAGACATTCTTGAATAACTTTTGATAGGAAGGTGATAGAGACACGAAACCAAGCTCTATCCCCACTAATTCGGGTACGCCCTTTCCAACGGTACCACCCCCGAGTCCGTAGGAGCTTCCGTTCGGGAGATACGTCACTTCCCGTTACGACAAGGTCATATCTCGGGAACGGAAGGTCGTAGAGACACGGGACCAGGACCAGCGCGTTCAGCGCCCCCGAATTATGTCTGGCGGACGCCACCCCCGAGCGTCTAGGACGTTAGGGTTAGGGTTAGGGTTTAGGGTTAGGGTTAGGGTTAGGAAGTAGGGACTGATACCCCCTCCCGAAGGAGGAGGCGAATGCTCGCTCCATTCCCTGACCGGGTCCCCGATACCCGTCCCATTTTTTTGGTGGTGCCAGGGTGCGCTTCCCGTGCCTCCCATAATGCACGGTTTGCCACCCATTTTCTTCCATGTTGTGTTTTGTTTTTTGTCTGTATATGTGTATATATGTGTGTGTATATATGTGCTTATTTATCTGTTATTTATTTATTTATTTATTTATTTATTTATTTATAAGGAACAAAAAACGCTTTCTAGAATTAGAAAGGATATTTTTTAATTAATTAATCAACTAAGGAAGGTGTGCCAAATAATAAAGAAATAAAAAAATAAAAAAATCGCGACGTTTCGACCAAATACGGTCTTCTTCAGGCGAAAAAATGGCACACAATGAACTGTCTAGCTTACTGCAAGGCTGGAGTCAATTATTGCTGTTCTCCCCTCAAGAGCTAAGTAAGAATGAGCTCTTTAAATTCGTTTTTGTCCTATTTATACGCTTGGTTTGTCTTTTTGTTTTTTGGTTCGTCTTTTCGTCTTTTTAAATTTTTGTTCGTCTTTTTAACTTTACTCCTATTTTTAGTCCATTTTAACCTTTTTTAACCCGTAAATGTTTTTTTATCTGTATAATTGAATATTTATTTATTATTTTCTGTATTTAACCTATTTATTGTATTTTAAATGTTTTTTAACTATATTTATATTTTTAATTTTTATATATAACCTATTTATTGTATTTTAATCTATTAATTATCTTTTTAACATATGTTTTTTTCAAAAAATAGGTTAGGGTTAGAGTTAGAAATTTGAGGTTAGATTTTAATTAGGGTTAGGATTAGAATAGCACTAGATTTAGGGTTGGGTTAAGGTTAGGATTCAGATTAAAGGGTTAAGGTTAGGTTAAGGTTAGAGTTAGGTTAAGGTTAGGTTTTAAGATAAGGTTAGGGTTAGAATAGAGCTAGAAATTAGGGTTGGGTTAAGGTTAGGTTAAGGTTAGGGTTGGGTTAAGGTTAGGGTTAGGTTTAGGTTAAGGTTAGGTTTAAGATAAAGTTAGGGTTAGAATAGAGCTCGAAGTTAGGGTTAGGTTAAGGGTTAGGGTTAGGGTTAGGGTTAGGGTTAGGGTAGGGTTAGGGTTAGGGTTAGGGTTAGGGTTAGGGTTAGGGTTAGGGGTTAGGGTTAGGGTTAGGGTTAGGGTTAGGGGGTTAGGGTTAGGGTTAGGGTTAGGGGTTAGGGTTAGGGTTAGGAATAGGGATGATTACCACGATTAGACATTTGAGGATTAGACATTCTTGAATAACTTTTGATAGGAAGGTGATAGAGACACGAAACCAAGCTCTATCCCCACTAATTCGGGTACGCCCTTTCCAACGGTACCACCCCCGAGTCCGTAGGAGCTTCCGTTCGGGAGATACGTCACTTCCCGTTACGACAAGGTCATATCTCGGGAACGGAAGGTCGTAGAGACACGGGACCAGGACCAGCGCGTTCAGCGCCCCCGAATTATGTCTGGCGGACGCCACCCCCGAGCGTCTAGGACGTTCGGTTCCGGAGTTACAGACGATTAGACGTTCCCATTGCGAACGAATGGGATACGAGCGTAAGGAAAATTTGACCAAGTGCGGAGGCCAAAATCCACCAGGTAGAAAGTGGTTAGGAGCACGTTTCGGAGCATTTGGAGTCATTTGGTACCTATTTTGAAGTGTTAGGGTTAGGGTTAGGGTTAGGGTTAGGGTTAGGGAATAGGGATGATTACCACGATTAGACATTTGAGGATTAGACATTCTTGAATAACTTTTGATAGGAAGGTGATAGAGACACGAAACCAAGCTCTATCCCCACTAATTCGGGTACGCCCTTTCCAACGGTACCACCCCCGAGTCCGTAGGAGCTTCCGTTCGGGAGATACGTCACTTCCCGTTACGACAAGGTCATATCTCGGGAACGGAAGGTCGTAGAGACACGGGACCAGGACCAGCGCGTTCAGCGCCCCCGAATTATGTCTGGCGGACGCCACCCCCGAGCGTCTAGGACGTTAGGGTTAGGGTTAGGGTTTAGGGTTAGGGTTAGGGTTAGGAAGTAGGGACTGATACCCCCTCCCGAAGGAGGAGGCGAATGCTCGCTCCATTCCCTGACCGGGTCCCCGATACCCGTCCCATTTTTTTGGTGGTGCCAGGGTGCGCTTCCCGTGCCTCCCATAATGCACGGTTTGCCACCCATTTTCTTCCATGTTGTGTTTTGTTTTTTGTCTGTATATGTGTATATATGTGTGTTAGGGTTAGGGTTAGGGTTAGGGTTAGGGTTAGGGTTAGGGTTAGGGTTAGGGTTAGTGGGTTAGGGGTTAGGGTTAGGGTTTAGGGTTAGGGTTAGGGTTAGGGTTAGGGTTAGGGTTAGGGTTAGGAATAGGGATGATTACCACGATTAGACATTTGAGGATTAGACATTCTTGAATAACTTTTGATAGGAAGGTGATAGAGACACGAAACCAAGCTCTATCCCCACTAATTCGGGTACGCCCTTTCCAACGGTACCACCCCCGAGTCCGTAGGAGCTTCCGTTCGGGAGATACGTCACTTCCCGTTACGACAAGGTCATATCTCGGGAACGGAAGGTCGTAGAGACACGGGACCAGGACCAGCGCGTTCAGCGCCCCCGAATTATGTCTGGCGGACGCCACCCCCGAGCGTCTAGGACGTTCGGTTCCGGAGTTACAGACGATTAGACGTTCCCATTGCGAACGAATGGGATACGAGCGTAAGGAAAATTTGACCAAGTGCGGAGGCCAAAATCCACCAGGTAGAAAGTGGTTAGGAGCACGTTTCGGAGCATTTGGAGTCATTTGGTACCTATTTTGAAGTGTTAGGGTTAGGGTTAGGGTTAGGGTTAGGGAATAGGGATGATTACCACGATTAGACATTTGAGGATTAGACATTCTTGAATAACTTTTGATAGGAAGGTGATAGAGACACGAAACCAAGCTCTATCCCCACTAATTCGGGTACGCCCTTTCCAACGGTACCACCCCCGAGTCCGTAGGAGCTTCCGTTCGGGAGATACGTCACTTCCCGTTACGACAAGGTCATATCTCGGGAACGGAAGGTCGTAGAGACACGGGACCAGGACCAGCGCGTTCAGCGCCCCCGAATTATGTCTGGCGGACGCCACCCCCGAGCGTCTAGGACGTTAGGGTTAGGGTTAGGGTTAGGGGTTAGGGTTAGGGTTAGGGTTAGGGTTAGGGTTAGGGTTAGGGTTAGGGTTAGGGTTAGGGTTAGGGTTAGGGTTAGGTTAGGGTTAGGGTTAGGGTTAGGGTTAGGGTTAGGGTTAGGGTTGGGTTAGGGTTAGGGTTAGGTTAGGGTTAGGGTTAGGGTTAGGGTTAGGGTTAGGAATAGGGATGATTACCACGATTAGACATTTGAGGATTAGACATTCTTGAATAACTTTTGATAGGAAGGTGATAGAGACACGAAACCAAGCTCTATCCCCACTAATTCGGGTACGCCCTTTCCAACGGTACCACCCCCGAGTCCGTAGGAGCTTCCGTTCGGGAGATACGTCACTTCCCGTTACGACAAGGTCATATCTCGGGAACGGAAGGTCGTAGAGACACGGGACCAGGACCAGCGCGTTCAGCGCCCCCGAATTATGTCTGGCGGACGCCACCCCCGAGCGTCTAGGACGTTCGGTTCCGGAGTTACAGACGATTAGACGTTCCCATTGCGAACGAATGGGATACGAGCGTAAGGAAAATTTGACCAAGTGCGGAGGCCAAAATCCACCAGGTAGAAAGTGGTTAGGAGCACGTTTCGGAGCATTTGGAGTCATTTGGTACCTATTTTGAAGTGTTAGGGTTAGGGTTAGGGTTAGGGTTAGGGTTAGGGAATAGGGATGATTACCACGATTAGACATTTGAGGATTAGACATTCTTGAATAACTTTTGATAGGAAGGTGATAGAGACACGAAACCAAGCTCTATCCCCACTAATTCGGGTACGCCCTTTCCAACGGTACCACCCCCGAGTCCGTAGGAGCTTCCGTTCGGGAGATACGTCACTTCCCGTTACGACAAGGTCATATCTCGGGAACGGAAGGTCGTAGAGACACGGGACCAGGACCAGCGCGTTCAGCGCCCCCGAATTATGTCTGGCGGACGCCACCCCCGAGCGTCTAGGACGTTAGGGTTAGGGTTAGGGTTTAGGGTTAGGGTTAGGGTTAGGAAGTAGGGACTGATACCCCTCCCGAAGGAGGAGGCGAATGCTCGCTCCATTCCCTGACCGGGTCCCCGATACCCGTCCCATTTTTTTGGTGGTGCCAGGGTGCGCTTCCCGTGCCTCCCATAATGCACGGTTTGCCACCCATTTTCTTCCATGTTGTGTTTTGTTTTTTGTCTGTATATGTGTATATATGTGTGTTAGGGTTAGGGTTAGGGTTAGGGTTAGGGTTAGGGTTAGGGTTAGGGTTAGGGTTAGGGTTAGTGGGTTAGGGGTTAGGGTTAGGGTTTAGGGTTAGGGTTAGGGTTAGGGTTAGGGTTAGGGTTAGGGTTAGGAATAGGGATGATTACCACGATTAGACATTTGAGGATTAGACATTCTTGAATAACTTTTGATAGGAAGGTGATAGAGACACGAAACCAAGCTCTATCCCCACTAATTCGGGTACGCCCTTTCCAACGGTACCACCCCCGAGTCCGTAGGAGCTTCCGTTCGGGAGATACGTCACTTCCCGTTACGACAAGGTCATATCTCGGGAACGGAAGGTCGTAGAGACACGGGACCAGGACCAGCGCGTTCAGCGCCCCCGAATTATGTCTGGCGGACGCCACCCCCGAGCGTCTAGGACGTTCGGTTCCGGAGTTACAGACGATTAGACGTTCCCATTGCGAACGAATGGGATACGAGCGTAAGGAAAATTTGACCAAGTGCGGAGGCCAAAATCCACCAGGTAGAAAGTGGTTAGGAGCACGTTTCGGAGCATTTGGAGTCATTTGGTACCTATTTTGAAGTGTTAGGGTTAGGGTTAGGGTTAGGGTTAGGGAATAGGGATGATTACCACGATTAGACATTTGAGGATTAGACATTCTTGAATAACTTTTGATAGGAAGGTGATAGAGACACGAAACCAAGCTCTATCCCCACTAATTCGGGTACGCCCTTTCCAACGGTACCACCCCCGAGTCCGTAGGAGCTTCCGTTCGGGAGATACGTCACTTCCCGTTACGACAAGGTCATATCTCGGGAACGGAAGGTCGTAGAGACACGGGACCAGGACCAGCGCGTTCAGCGCCCCCGAATTATGTCTGGCGGACGCCACCCCCGAGCGTCTAGGACGTTAGGGTTAGGGTTAGGGTTAGGGGTTAGGGTTAGGGTTAGGGTTAGGGTTAGGGTTAGGGTTAGGGTTAGGGTTAGGGTTAGGTTAGGGTTAGGGTTAGGGTTAGGGTTAGGGTTAGGGTTAGGGTTAGGGTTGGGTTAGGGTTAGGGTTAGGTTAGGGTTAGGGTTAGGGTTAGGGTTAGGGTTAGGAATAGGGATGATTACCACGATTAGACATTTGAGGATTAGACATTCTTGAATAACTTTTGATAGGAAGGTGATAGAGACACGAAACCAAGCTCTATCCCCACTAATTCGGGTACGCCCTTTCCAACGGTACCACCCCCGAGTCCGTAGGAGCTTCCGTTCGGGAGATACGTCACTTCCCGTTACGACAAGGTCATATCTCGGGAACGGAAGGTCGTAGAGACACGGGACCAGGACCAGCGCGTTCAGCGCCCCCGAATTATGTCTGGCGGACGCCACCCCCGAGCGTCTAGGACGTTCGGTTCCGGAGTTACAGACGATTAGACGTTCCCATTGCGAACGAATGGGATACGAGCGTAAGGAAAATTTGACCAAGTGCGGAGGCCAAAATCCACCAGGTAGAAAGTGGTTAGGAGCACGTTTCGGAGCATTTGGAGTCATTTGGTACCTATTTTGAAGTGTTAGGGTTAGGGTTAGGGTTAGGGTTAGGGTTAGGGAATAGGGATGATTACCACGATTAGACATTTGAGGATTAGACATTCTTGAATAACTTTTGATAGGAAGGTGATAGAGACACGAAACCAAGCTCTATCCCCACTAATTCGGGTACGCCCTTTCCAACGGTACCACCCCCCGAGTCCGTAGGAGCTTCCGTTCGGGAGATACGTCACTTCCCGTTACGACAAGGTCATATCTCGGGAACGGAAGGTCGTAGAGACACGGGACCAGGACCAGCGCGTTCAGCGCCCCCGAATTATGTCTGGCGGACGCCACCCCCGAGCGTCTAGGACGTTAGGGTTAGGGTTAGGGTTTAGGGTTAGGGTTAGGGTTAGGAAGTAGGGACTGATACCCCCTCCCGAAGGAGGAGGCGAATGCTCGCTCCATTCCCTGACCGGGTCCCCGATACCCGTCCCATTTTTTTGGTGGTGCCAGGGTGCGCTTCCCGTGCCTCCCATAATGCACGGTTTGCCACCCATTTTCTTCCATGTTGTGTTTTGTTTGGGTTAGGGTTAGGGTTAGGGTTAGGGTTAGGGTTAGGGTTAGGGTTAGGGTTAGGGTTAGGGGTTAGGGTTAGGGTTAGGGTTAGGGTTAGGGTTAGGGTTAGGGTTAGGGATAGGGTTTAGGGTTAGGGTTAGGGTTAGGGTTAGGGTTAGGGTTAGGGTTAGGGTTAGGGTTAGGGTTAGGGTTAGGGTTAGGGGTTAGGGTTAGGGTTAGGGTTAGGGTTAGGGTTAGGGTTAGGGTTAGGGTTAGGGGTTAGGGTTAGGGTTAGGGTTAGGGTTAGGGTTAGGGTTAGGGTTAGGGTTAGGGGTTAGGAATAGGGATGATTACCACGATTAGACATTTGAGGATTAGACATTCTTGAATAACTTTTGATAGGAAGGTGATAGAGACACGAAACCAAGCTCTATCCCCACTAATTCGGGTACGCCCTTTCCAACGGTACCACCCCCGAGTCCGTAGGAGCTTCCGTTCGGGAGATACGTCACTTCCCGTTACGACAAGGTCATATCTCGGGAACGGAAGGTCGTAGAGACACGGGACCAGGACCAGCGCGTTCAGCGCCCCCGAATTATGTCTGGCGGACGCCACCCCCGAGCGTCTAGGACGTTCGGTTCCGGAGTTACAGACGATTAGACGTTCCCATTGCGAACGAATGGGATACGAGCGTAAGGAAAATTTGACCAAGTGCGGAGGCCAAAATCCACCAGGTAGAAAGTGGTTAGGAGCACGTTTCGGAGCATTTGGAGTCATTTGGTACCTATTTTGAAGTGTTAGGGTTAGGGTTAGGGTTAGGGTTAGGGAATAGGGATGATTACCACGATTAGACATTTGAGGATTAGACATTCTTGAATAACTTTTGATAGGAAGGTGATAGAGACACGAAACCAAGCTCTATCCCCACTAATTCGGGTACGCCCTTTCCAACGGTACCACCCCCGAGTCCGTAGGAGCTTCCGTTCGGGAGATACGTCACTTCCCGTTACGACAAGGTCATATCTCG